>NC_038256.2:17165150-17248911 GCF_000004515.6 Glycine max
TATTTTGTGAGTTTTGGGACTTGAGTGTTTTGTGAGCCACCTTGATGGTACCCTAACATCAAGTGTTGGACCTGAGTGTGTAGAGTTGATCTCTAGTGTGTGGAGTTGATCTCTATTGTTCAGAGAGCAATCTCTGGTGTGTCTTTGATTTATTTGTAAACACGGGAGTGTGAGTGAGAGGGAGTGAGCGGGGTTCTCATATCTAAGAGTGGCTCTTAGGTAGAGGTCGCACGGGTAGTGGTTAGGTGAGAAGGTTGTAAACAGTGGCTGTTAGACCTTGAACTAACACTATTTTAGTGGATTTCCTCCCTGGCTTGGTAGCCCCCAGATGTAGGTGAGGTTGCACCGAACTGGGTTAACAATTCTCTTGTGTTATTTACTTGTTTAATCTGTTCATACAGTCAAAGATAATCTGCATGTTCTGAAGCGTGATGTCGTGACATCCTGTACGACATCTGTCCCCAGTATCAGAATTTCACTATGTGACATTTGGAGATGGCTCTAAAGGAAAGCATTTTTTCTTGAACTGTGTAAAAATAATAAATGTTGTCTTTTCCACATTTTTAAACCGCATTCTAAGCACCCACGGGTTTGAGTAAAAAGGGGTCCTATACCCGGGTTCATGGAAATCTAAGGAGTGGAGGTGGATCTATGGTCATGCTTGGTCTCCGACTTGCTTGATAATAGTGAAACCTCGTCTAGAGCTTTCTCTCTTTATAATGTGTTGTTGCTGGTATTCCATACCGCCACAATATTATTATCTTGAGTAATGATACCTCTAGAGAACAGCCATGTGAGATATGGATCGTTGGGAGTAGTTATTAGAGACCCCTAGATATTATCCTATAGGTCCCCAAATAGGGGCATGGAGCAAGCACGCTCTGTACCATTTGTTCTCATGCATTCTTTTGCGAATAGCACATAAATTATAGTTTTGCTGTATATCTAGTGATATCTTGTCTCTTTAGAGTAACACGTCACTTTTTAATGCATACGTTGGGGCGCCGCAATGCCTAAAGCGTAGTATTAAAAAGATGGATCTTTTTCGGTCTCGCATATGTAAATTACCACTTGTTTTTCTTCTTTTCGTTTCATGCATGTGCATTGCATCATTCATATCAGAGCCTTGATTCACCCTTTTTTAGGTAAATGAGGGGGACAAATCAAATCGGAAAAAGATTCTATTAAGTCAAGATTAAGGGCCTAGATGTCACCAGCCTTAAGGAGTTGGGACGGTTGATGGGACCCCTCCAGATGCAAGCCTTCCGCAAGGCGTATGGAAAGATTTTAGATTTGACCATAGCGGAGGTATTCACAGAATTCATTGTATCCCTCACCCAATACTATGACCAGCCATTGAGATGCTTCACGTTTGGGGACTTCCAAATAGTACCGACTGTTGAAGAATTTGAGGAGATTCTGAGATGTCCTCTTGGGGGAAGAAAACCGTATCTTTTCTCCGGGTTTCTTCCCTCCTTGAGCAAGATTGCAGTTGTGGTCAGGGATTCGGCGAGAGAGTTGGATCGTGTAAAGAAAACTCGAAACAACGTAGTGGGCGTACCGCGCTCTAAAAACAGAGCTAGGAAAGGCAAGACTCGCCAAAGAAAAATTCAAGTTAGTCGCTACAGACGTCCGGAAAGAGTGTGTCGAGTTACGAGAAGAAAATGCAGCTACCGCAAGAGCCCTTGAACCAGAAACCAAGAGGGCTCGCAAGGAAGAGCCTAGCTGAGATAAGTTCCGAGGAGCTTTGTGGGGCAACAACAATGAGCTCAAGCTTCGAAGGGAAGAGAGAGACCAATCACGAGTACATATCATGGTCTTAAAGGAGGGGTTAGCTGCTTGCTCAAGATCAAAGAAGAGTTTGGCCCAACACTTAGAAGCCACAGAGCAAAGCATGCTAGCTATAATAGGGCAGTACAAAGAAGAGTTAAACCAGTCTTTGACCCATGACCAAAAGCTAGTAGAGGACTTCGCACAAGCATACACCGAGAAGGAGGCAAGAGGGAGGGTGATTGATGCATTGCATCAAGAAGCGACCATGTGGATGGATAGGTTCGCCTTGACCTTAAATGGAAGTCAAGACCTCCCGCGACTACTAGCCAAAGCAAGGGCCATGGCCGAAGTGTGTTCAGCCCCAGAGGAAATTCACGGGCTAATCAATTACTGTCAACACATGATAGATTTAATGGCCCATATAATTATAAACCGTTAGGTTCTGTTGTAACACTTTTGTAAAATCTTGGCTAGATGAAAGCTTTTGTTCCTTTTTATAAAAAGAGAAGTTCTGAAACTCATCACGTTGTCTACAAAGGCCTTGTGGTGGATCTAAGCGCTCTGATCATTCATTAGTATATTCATGATTTGGTGGCATACTCACCACTGTTTGTTTCTTTAGGAAACTCACCATAACTAAAAAAGCGCAAAGGCACCCCTATAACACCTGATCTAAAAGTAAGATGGATAACGAAGAGGGAGTGCAAGAACAGATGAAGGTCGACATGTTGGCTTTAAAAGGTCAGATGGCTTTTATGACGGAAGCCATGCTAAAAATTCAAAAATCAATAGAAGACAATGCTACGGCGCCGCTTCCAATACAGCTAGGGAAGCGGAACCGGTGCTACAGCTCGCAATGAACTTGGGCCGGGACAGAAGCGTGACGGGTTTCAATCGGAGGTATAGTCCTCAAGCCTACCCTTATGGTTTGCCTCCAGACTTCACTCCCCGTACCGCTCCAGACGATTTAAGCCAAGCCCCTACCTTCGAGGGGCAACTCCTTCTTCATGCCGACTATCCTCTGCAGGAAGATGATGAAGGAGATGCCCATTTAGGCCCTCTACTTCCCCCAAGGGAACCAACCCCCCATGAGTTTCCCCAACTAAACATAATCCACCATGCCCCGTCTCAATCTGCACCCGTTAAGGAACTCGTTCCCATTTCAAAAGACAAGGGAAAGATCGATCTGCTTGAAGAGAGGTTGAGAGCGGTGGAAGGCCTCGGCAACTATCCTTTCTCAGATTTAGCCGATCTGTGTCTGGTACCTGACATCATCATTCCTCCCAAGTTTAAGGTACCAGATTTTGACAAGTACAAAGGGACGACGTGTCAAAAGAGTCATCTTCAGATGTATTGTCAAAGGATGGGGGCATATTCCATGGATGAAAAGCTGTTAATGCACTTCTTTCAAGACAGCTTAGTCGGAGCAGCAGTGGCGTGATACACAAATCTGGAAGCCTCTCAGGTCCGGTCGTGGAAAGACTTGGCAACTGCTTTCATTAGGCAGTACCAATACAACACAGATATGGCTCCCGATCGGAACCAACTTCAGAGCATAAGCAAACGGGAACATGAGTCCATCAAGGAATATGCTCATAGGCAGAGAGACCTAGCAGCCCAAGTCATCCCACCCATAACTGAGAGGGAAATGATCACGATCATGGTAGATACGCCGCCTACGTTCTACTACGAGAAGCTGATAGGATATATGTCGGCCAACTTTGCAGACCTTGTCTTCGCCGGAGAAAGAATCGAGTCCGGATTGAGGAAAGGCAAGTTTGAATACGCCTCCAACGCTGGCCCCAACAG
Organism: Glycine max; assembly: GCF_000004515.6. Taxonomy (NCBI): domain Eukaryota; kingdom Viridiplantae; phylum Streptophyta; class Magnoliopsida; order Fabales; family Fabaceae; genus Glycine; species Glycine max. The sequence goes on from NC_038256.2 coordinate 17,168,733, forward strand.
CAATAGAAGAGCCCCAGTGGTGGGCACACAGAAAAAGGAAGGGGATACCCACGCGGTCACCACCGCCCCAACATGGATGAAAACGACCCAAAATGCTCAAAACTCATACCAACACAACCACCCGAACATCTCGATCTGAGCCGGAAGTTCCCTTCAAACTCAAGTAGAAGGGCCTGCCACGACAGAAAAAACGCCTGCACAACACGCGGCTCCCGCCACACCCTGGCCAGCCAATAATACGACTCCTAGCACGAGCTATGACAATCCGCGACACCCCCCGAGAGACCGGTTCTCTCCTACTCCTATGGCGTATTCCGAGTTATGGCCCTCATTATTGGAAAACCATTTGGTGGTGGCCATACCTAGAAAGGTCTTCCAGCCACCATATTCCAAGTGGTACAACTCAAATGCCACGTGCGCATACCATAGTGGAGCCCCCGGACAAAACATTCATTCTTGCTTGCCATTCAAGTATAAGGTGCAACACCTAATAAATGTCTGTCATACCCTAATTTCGTCCAGGGACCTTTGCTTGATGACGTGCGACCTTTCTTTGGTCCTTGTGAGGTGCTTGGCACCCATCATTAGGCAATTTGTGAAATTCCAGGACATGCCGGAAAACCAAAAAAAATATTGATGCACAATCCGTAAGTTTCCGTGACACACCGGAAATCAAATGGAAGCATCGTTGCATAATTAAGTGAGGTTCCGTAACATTCCGTAAGTCAAAAAGGGGATGATTATGTAATCCGCAAGGTTCCATAACATTACGGAAAGAAAACAAGTATCGTTACGAAATTCATAAGTTTCCGTAACTTTACGAAAAAAGAATCTCCAAAAAAAAGCAGAGGGGGTGTACTTAGTAAAAATGGGGGTGCAAATAGCACCCAAGCCCACTTGGGCCCTCCAGAATATTCCTCCAGAAGGCTGTTGCTTCTGGAGGAAGCAACCTGGCTTGCCTGGGCGAGCTGGGCGGCAAGCACCTCCCCTATTTTGCTATAAATAGGGGAGGAAGTGAAGAAGAAAAGGGTTCAGCCCCTTAGGCACTTCTCTCTCTTTCGAATTTGCTTGGAAAAATTGTTTCCGTGAAGAAAATCTAAGCCGAGGCGCTTCCGAAACGTTTCCGTAACGTTTTCCGTGAGGAATTTCGCGAAGGTTTTCGACCGTTCTTCGACGTTCTTCATTCGTTCTTCATCGTTCTTCGATCTTCAACGGGTAAGTACCTCGAACCAAGCTTTTCGATTCATTCTATGTACCCGTAGTGGTCCACATTGTGTTTCGTGCATTTTTATTCTCGTTTTGTTTACTTTTTATACCCCCTCTTGACGTGCTTAAGCCATTTTACTTAAGTCATTTCTCGCTTAACTTAAAAATAAAATAAATTTCCACCGAACGTTTGAATTGTATTATCCGTTAACTTCGGTTAAAATAAATTCCGACCGTTCGGTCGTGCCGTAACCACGTTGGAAATCAAAAAAAGAGGTAAAAAATAATATAATAATAAAAAAACATCTTTTAGCAAAATAAAGCGGAAAATCAATCGGACGTTTTCTCTTTGGGATTTCTCATTCTTAATCGAATTGATTAATAACTAAAGTGAAACTAAGGCTAAAATCAACTCGCCTAGTCAAGCTCGTCCATAAAAAAAGGCTTTTGAAGTTTGTCATTTCAATTTCTCACTAAGTAAAATGGATCATTTTCAAGGTCCAACGCCTTAAAATGATAACCTCTTAAGTAAAAAAAGAATCACTTGATAAGCAAGAACTACGTAGGTCTGAGTTCCTCATTGAGGATACGTAGGAGCAAAAGCCCCGCTTTTGTCGACCACCCCAAGAGATCGTTAATGGTCCAATGCCTTAACGTTTCTCTCCTTTCAAAAACAAGAGATCGTTAATGGTCCAACGCCTTAACATTTCTCTCCTTTCAAAATCAAAAGACCGTTTAATGGTTCAACACCTTAAATGACCTTTTGTTCAATAAAAACATATTTTGCAACAAAGACAAAAAACAACTTAACCAAACACTTTGTTCCGAAAGAACTACGTAGGTCTGATTTTCTCATCCCAAATTGAGGAAAATCAAAGTCATGTTTGCACATTCGATTAAAGGCTGTCGTCCCTTGGGACGGACGTGTGGGGTGCTAATACCTTCCCCGTGCGTAAATACAACTCCCGAACCTTTCACTTAAAAGTTCGTAGATCGCGTCTTTTCCGGTTTTTCCGATGTTTTCCTCAAATAAACGTTGGTGGCGACTCCGTGCGTATTCCTTTCGTGGAACACGCATCCCGCGAGTCACGCGTCGCCCTCCCGCCGAAGGGTAGGTTGCGACAATGTCGGCTGGCTATCATTTCAAGAAGAGGGCCCCAACGTTAAGACCAATCCACTAGTCATTCATGGAGGAGCTAGTGTAAACACCATTGAAAAGGATAGGCCGTCAGGGTCAAAGAAATTAGAAGATGTGGCTACATCCAGAAGATTCATCTACCAGTCGCTGCAGGAAGCATGCATGGTCTCTCGTGGAGGAGACAAAAGCGACGAATGTCTGTTTCATCTCGGGAAGTTACACGACATGGAAACCTGCCCCGCGGTGGAAGAGCTACTTCAACGGCTCATGGACTGGGGGCAGCTCGATGTGTCTGAGAGGTAGGGAAGAACCACAGATTTGCACGCAGTCGGCAGAAAGGAAGGCTCCACCAACCCCCAAAGCCCTAGTAATATGTTTCACTAGGAATATGACCAGCCCCAGGTCCGAGTACCCCCAGACAGTGCCCAAGCCGACGCCATTTTCCAATCAAAGCAATAAGGTCGTCCCATGGAAATATGCCCCTCCCGCTTTTGGAGAAGGGGCTGCAACCGAGGTTGACTCCTTGTCAGCCAAGGTGACCAACATTACCGGCCTTAGTGGAGTAACCCGCAGTGGCCAGGTGTTCGCTCCCCCTCACTCAGCGGAATTGCCCTCCAAGGGGAAAGCACCCATGACCCAAGAGTCCGCAGGCGCGGCCACCCCCTCAAAAGAAGTGGATCCCCCGATAGTAAAGGGAGCTAAAAAGAAGGAAGGTCTCCAAGGAAGGGAGGTGACCTTGGAAGAGGCTCATGAGTTTCTTCGTCTCATCCAACAAAGTGAGTTTAAAGTGGTTGAGCAATTGAATAAAACTCTATCAAGGATCTCCTTGCTCGAATTGCTCATAAGCTCCGAGCCTCATCGTGCACTGTTGGTAAAGGTCCTCAACGAAGCCCACGTAGCACAAGACATCTTAGTCGAGGGCTTTGAAGGAATTGTTAATCACATAACTACCAATAACTACCTCGCGTTCGCGGAGGAAGAGATTCCAGTTGAGGGGAGAGGGCACAACAAAGCTCTACATGTGTCTGTCAGATGCAAGGACCATGTCGTTGCTAAGGTACTCATCGATAATGGTTCAAGTTTAAATGTGATGCCAAAGACCACCTTGGAGAAACTTCCTTTTAATGCGTCACGTCTAAAACCGAGTTCAATGGTAGTACGAGCTTTCGACAGTAGTCGGCGAGAGGTGATGGGGGAAATTGACATCCCCATTCAGATAGGCCCCCACACTTGCAATGTGGTTTTCCAAGTGATGGACATAAATCCTGCCTACAGCTGCCTTTTGGGGAGGCCATGGATTCACGCGCTAGGAGTTGTCCCCTCGACGCTTCACCAGAAATTGAAATTCGCGGTTGGTGGACTCTTGGTGATAGTGTGGGGTGAAGAGGATATGTTGGTAAGCTGCCCCTCCTCGGCACCATATGTAGAGGCAGCGGAGGAATAATTGGAAACAACTTTCCAATCCTTCGAGGTGGTAAGTTGTGCCTCTGTGGAAACAAGTCCATTGCTACCTTGTTTCTCTAATACGGCCCTGATGGTGGCGCGGGTAATGCTCAGGCACGGTTATGAGCCCAGAATGGGTTTGGGCAAGGACAGCCACGGGAATGCCGATGTGGTTAACATTAGGGGTAACCCGCACAAATATGGGTTGGGGTATGAGCCCGGGAAACCTGGAAGAAGGAATGCACCATCAAGACTCCGGGCAGATAGGGCATGGCCCGGTCACGTTAGCCAATTTTTCACAAGTGCCGGGATTATGTTTGAGGAAGAGGTGGCGACAATAGGAGAAGAAGCTCCACAAGATCCGCCAAGTTTCGTGTGACCGTGCCATCCCAATTTTCAACTGGGGAATTGGCATGTGACAAGCCAATTAGAAGTCTATACCGCTGATTCAATGTAATTGGAGGCTATAGATTCCTTTCTCTTTTGTTTCATCTGTTCTTGCGATTCCACCTTTTCTCATATCATTTTGCATGTTTTTGTTTTTTTTTTGTCTTGAATGGTATAGATGTGAGGATCAATCCTTTGAGGATCCTAACCACGAGGGCTTGATAATCGATTTTGATCAAGAAGTAAGTCAAACAATAAACGAAGAAGAGGAAGAGGACGTCCTTTCACCGGAGTTGGAGAGGTTGATCGCTCAGGAAGAACGCGAAACGAAGCCTCACCAAGAGGAAACCGAACTGATAGACTCAGAGACCGGAGAGGGAAAGAAAGAAGTTAAAGTAGGAACCAGTATGACCGCACCTATCCACCAAGGTTTGATAACCCTTCTTGAAGAATATCAAGACATCTTCGCATGGTTGTACCAAGACATGCCAGGTCTAGACCTCGACATTGTGCAGCATAGGTTGCCATTGAATCCTGGGTCTTCCCCGGTTAAGCAAAAATTACAAAGGATGAGACCCGAAATGTCTTCGAAAATTAAAGAAGTGAGAAAGCAGTTCGATGTGGGTTTCTTGGTTGTGGTTCGATACCTTGAGTGGGTAGCCAACATTGTCCCTGTCCCAAAAAAAGATGGCAAAATGCGAATGTGCGTAGACTATCGGGATTTAAACCGAGCTAGTCCTAAAGACAATTTTCCCTTACCACACATTGATATACTAGTAGATAATACAGCTAAGTTCGCCCTTTTCTCATTTATGGATGGTTTCTCAGGGTATAACCAGATAAAAATGGCACCCGAAGATGTGGAGAAGACCACTTTCGTCACCCTATGGGGAACATTCTGCTACAAAGTGATGGCCTTCGAGCTAAAAAATGCTGGGGCAACCTATCAACGTGCCATGGTAGCTTTATTCCACGACATGATGCATAAAGAGATAGAAGTCTATGTAGATGACATGATTGCCAAATCTCGGACCGAGGACGAACACCTCATCAATCTGCGTATGCTGTTTGGAAGGCTGCGGAAATACCAACTGAAACTAAACCCCGCCAAGTGCACCTTCGCGGTAAAGTCGGGGAAGTTGTTGGGTTTTATCGTGAGCCAGAAAGGGATAGAGATAGATCCCGAGAAAGTGAAGGCCATTCTTGAAATGCCAGAGCCATGCACGGAGAAGCAGGTTCAAGGTTTCCTGGGTAGGTTGAATTACATTGCGAGATTTATCTCGCAACTCACCCCTACCTATGAGCCCATCATCAAACTCTTGCATAAAAACCAGGCGATCCTGTGGAATAGTGACTGCCAAGAGGCCTTCGAAAAAATCAAACAGAGCCTCGCGAATCCCCCGGTGCTCATGCCGCCTGTAACAGGAAGACCTCATTTCCTGTACATGACTGTGTTAGACGAGTCTATGGGTTGCGTGTTGGGTCAGCACGATGACTCAGGGAAGAAGGAACAAGCCATTTACTATTTAAGCAAGAAATTTACCGCCTGTGAGATGAATTACTCAATGTTGGAAAGGACGTGTTGCGCCTTGGTATGGGCATCACATCGTCTTAGGTAGTACATGCTCAGTCATACCACTTGGCTTATTTCCAAAATGGATCCCGTGAAATACATCTTTGAAAAACCGGCCCTCACAGGACGAATCGCTAGGTGGCAGGTATTACTATCTGAAATTGATATTGTGTATGTCACCCAAAAGGCGATAAAGGGAAGCACCTTGGCAGATTATTTGGCCCAACAACCCCTCCAAGATTATTGGCCAATGCACCCTGAGTTCCCGGATAAAGACATCATGGCCCTATTCGAAGAGAAGTGAACGCACGAGGATATAGACAAATGGATTGTTTGTTTCGATGGGGCATCTAATGCTTTGGGCCATGGAGTAGGGGCAGTTCTTGTATCCCAGATGATCAATGTATCCCTTTCACGGCCAGGCTGGGTTTCTATTGTACCAACAATATGGCCGAATATGAAGCGTGCACCCTTGGGATTCAAGCTGCCATTGATTTTGACGTGAAGCTACTCAAAGTATATGGAGACTCGACTTTGGTAATACGTCAGTTGAGAGGAGAATGGGAAACTAGGGATAAAAAATTGATACTCTATCAAACTTATATCTTGAAGTTAGCTAAATTCTTTGATGACATTTCTTTCAACCACATACCTCGGGAACAGAACCAAATGGCCGATGCATTGGCCACCTTGGCATCCATGTTTCAACTTGCCCCACACTGGGATCTGCCGTACATTGAATTCAGATCTCGGGGCAAGCCGGCACATTGTTGTACGATAGAGGAAGAGCGAGATGGGAAACCGTGGTATTTCGACATCAAATAGTATGTCAAGAACAAAGAATATCCACCAAGGATTTCCGACAATGACAAAAGAACGTTAAGGACATTGGCTACTGGTTTCTTTGTGAGTGGTACCGTCCTGTACAGAGGAAACCAAGACATGACCCTCCTGCGATGTGTAGATGCCAAAGAGGCAAACTACATGATTGAGGAAGTCCATGAGGGTTCGTTTGGGACACATGCCAATGGGCATGCTATGGCCAGGAAGATCCTTAGAGCAGGTTATTACTGGCTCACTATGGAAAGCGATTGCTGCACCCATGTAAGGAAATGGCATAAATGTCAAGCGTTCGTAGACAATGTCAATGTTCCGCCACATCCTCTGAATGTCATGTCCGCCCCTTGGCCTTTTTCCATGTGGGGGATAGATGTCATAGGGACCATCGAACCCAAGGCTTCGAACGGTCATCGCTTCATTCTCGTGGTGATAGATTATTTCACCTAATGGGTCGAAGCGGCTTCCTATACCAATGTCACGAGGAGTGTGGCGGTCAGATTCATAAAGAGGGAACTGATTTGTCGATACAGACTCCCTAGGAAAATCATTACTGACAATGACACCAATCTGAATAACAAAATGATGCAGGAAATGTGCGAGGATTTCAAGATCCAGCATCATAACTCCACCCCCTATCGGCCGAAGATGAACGGGGCTGTGGAGGCTGCAAATAAAAATATTAAGAAAATTATTCAGAAGATGACAATGTCGTACAAAGATTGGCATCAGATGTTGCCTTTTGCCCTACATGGATATCGAACCTCGGTACGAACTTCTACTGGGGCAACGCCGTACTCTTTGGTTTATGGGATGGAAGCGGTACTCCCATTTGAGGTAGAAGTCCCTTCCCAGAGGATACTAGCGGAATCGGGCCTAGAAGAATCAGAGTGGGCTCAAACACGCTACGACCAACTCAACCTTATTGAAGGTAAGCGTTTGACGGCCATGAGCCATGGGCGCCTGTATCAACAAAGGATAAAGAACGCGTATGACAAGAAGGTGCGCCCACGCAAGTTCAACGAAGGGGACCTTGTGCTGAAAAAGATATCCCATGCTGTTAAAGATAATCCAGGGAAGTGGGGCCTTTCGTTGTGAAAAGGGCTTTTTCCGGGGGGGGGGGGGGGGGGGCTTTGGTGCTCACCAACATGGATGGCGAGGAGCTACCTTCACCCGTGAACTTCGATGTTGTCAAGCGATACTATGCTTAGGATCTGGGACAATTGAGGAAATCACTGCATGATCTTTTATTTTTGTGTGTTCTTCTTGGTTTCCCCCAGGGATTCCTGTCCGCTGAAATTTTCTCTTCACAGTTCTTTAAAAGAAGAGAACATGGGTTTGAGGCTTCAATCCTCACTTTGTGTTTTAAACCATGTGCAGTTTGTGATAACCTGAGCCTTTTTGCTAAGTTCATGGGGTGCCCTAAGCGCTTAATTAAAACTGAACCTGACCAGCATTCACTAAAAAAGATTGTTGCATTTGAAAAAAGTTCATGTATACGCATACACATGCATATTTTGTTATCTTATGACAGGAGCAGAATTGTCTTAGGCAGTGGTCAAATGTCGAGATGTGGCTAAAGGCAGAAACAGATCAAGGTAAAACGGTAATGTGGCCACAGTTTGTTGCGGGATGTCGTTTCCTACTTTCAGGTACTTAGGGACGGATGCGAGTAGAGGCTAGGGTCACGACTGATAGATCGGCGTCCCTTGCCCAGCTCTGGACAACTGAAAAGTGCCACTGGGAGGCCGCCTAGTATCCTTTAAATTCCCAGTAGTTATTACTGTTGTGTCTTTAAAGTAAATATTGGATGCCTGATCTACCCTAAGGGGGTTCGAGTAAGCGAATGCCGACCCGTTAGAAGCCGTACAAAAAAAATGCAGGTTAGCTCGCTTGGGCGAGCAACCCCTGCACGAAGGTGGTTAAAAAGGGGGAGGGGGAAGTTTTCTGCACCCAAAAAACTCTCCCCCCCTCATTAAAAAACAAAGGCTCACAGGATTCCTTGGTTTTCCAGCCTTAGGTCACCTTTTCTCCACGTTTTTTATTCCATTTTGTGCTATTATTCATCTCCAACAAGTAAGTACCTCATTCTTGGGTTCTCTAGCTTTCCATTGATGTATTTTGGTGCTCTAAGTTGCATGTATTTGCTCAAAAACATGAGGGATTTATCTTTAAATTGTTGCTTTTTTTGTTGAATAGAGGGGTTGTGGGGGATGGCCTTAGGCCTAGGGTGTGTTCTGAAGTAATGGGGGCATGCCACATTGCTCCCATTCCCTTGCTATTCATGCCTAAACATGCGCCCACCAAGTGGTCGGTGAAATGCCTCAATGACATTTGGGCATGGTTTTGTGAACTTTGGACTGTGGGGCTGTTTTGTGTGTATAGGGACAACATGTAGAGGTTAAAATAAGTGCCCAAATTAAGGACTTAGACCAAGGAATCCAAGCCTTTGGTTTTGAGTGCAAGAAAACATAAAAACAAAGGCATTATGATAAGGATTTTCCTTTAGGCCAGCGGCTGATTTTTGGGGCTGCACCATGATGTTTGCCTAGTTTGTTTGAGATGTTATTCACCATGTACGTGTATATATAGAATAGGTAGCAAGAGACAAATACTCTTCAAATAAAACGTGTATATTTTGAATAGATGGTCAAGCGCTTTGTAAATGTACACATGAGTGAATGTGGCACGAGAATGCTTCCCAAAATGAACATATAATGTGGAACTGCCTTTCAAAGTGTAGATAGTTGGCATGAAAATTCCTTTTCAAAAAAAATGCAGGTGTGTGCACAACATGAAATTGGCTCTCAAATATGCATGCATGTATAAATAAATGTGAGTGAAACAACAAAAATCTATGTTAATTTGTATGTTAATAAAATACTTTGAATGTGCGTATGTAATTTTTGGTAGCAAATACTTTGAATACGGACATATGTAATTTTGGCACAATACCTTGAATATCCTTGTATATTGATGTAGATAGCAGGATATTTTGCACGTATGCGCGTTCATAAATGTTTTTTCTTCAGGGAAATGTGTGCACAAGTCTGTTCTAAGTCAAAAAGATTAGTATGTCATTTTTGCTTTAAAATAGCATTTCCTTGTAAATTAACTTTCCAAATGTTTGTCCTCGCAGGAAATGGCTCCGAAAAAGCTTTCCGCAAAGAGATCTAGGAGAGACGCTGTGGCTGAAGGGACCAGTGCCGCCCCCGAGTTTGATAGTCACCGTTTCCGGAGCGTCGTGCACCAGCAGCGCTTCGAGGCCATCAAAGGATGGTCGTTCCATAGAGAGAGACGCGTCTAACTCAGGGACGATGAGTACACTGATTTTCAGGAGGAGATAACTCGCAGACATTGGACGTCGCTGGCTACTCCCATGGCTAAGTTTGACCCTGAGGTAGTCCTGGAATTTTACGCTAATGCTTGGCCCACAGAGGAGGGAGTGCGGGACATGCGTTCATGGGTGAGGGGCCAGTGGATTCCTTTTGACATAGATGCCCTCAGCCAATTCCTGGGTGACCCGCTAGTGTTGGAGGAAGGCCAAGAGTGTGAGTCCAATCAGAGGAGGAACAGGGCCGACGGGTTCGACGATGAGGCCATTGCCTAGCTATTGTGCACACCGGGGCAGGATTTCGCCCGGACCGCTATGCACCAGCATGACCACCTTGACCCAGATGTGGATGACGTTGTTGCTCAGCAATGTCTTGCCTAGTGATCATAACTCCGATCTCCCTCTGCCGAAGTGTCAGCTGGTGTATGCCATCCTGACACGGATGAGCGTTCACGTGGCTCAGCTGATTTTTGACGCCATCTATTTGTTTGCAGGTATGCCACCCACCTGGCACCCTCTAGACCCGAATAAGTCTAATAGGGCCCTGGGGTTTCCGGCATTGATCACGGGCCTCTGCCAGTCATTCGGGGTTCCCGTCACCCTTAGTAAGGTGATCCGACCGCCGATCACCCGGGCTTTCATTGAGAAGTATTGCATGCCTAGACAGGCGCAGGATGATGCACCTCAGGACGCAGACGCACCATCACCACCTCATCAGGCCAATCCCGGTGGGTCACTAGGCATGGAGAGTTATCTACAGCACTTGGTTCGCCAACAGGCGGCCAACCACTGGGGGCAGGTACAGATACATGAGTGTCTCTACCGCTTCAACCTTAGTCACCAGGGGCAGGGTTTCGCTCCTTTTGCGTGCCCTACTCCAGAGCAGTTTAGGGCTGAGGTCACATGGCCCGGAGATTAGCCTGAGGCCCAGGCAGGGGAGGCGCCTTCAGGATCCCCCGGTGATGTAGAGGAGGCCCGCATGGATGAGGAGATGACGGATTTGCTCGGTTTCTTCGGAGGGAGCGGAGCCACATGACCATGGGATCCCCAGATTCATATTCTTTTTATGTTTCATCATTTATCATTTACAAGTTATTTTATTTCTATGACTTGAGGGACTAAAGTTTGTTTTTGTTGTTTCGATTGTCATTTGTTTTGTGCATACATTTTGTTTGGACTGTTGCGTTAGTGCTTACTTCATTATTGTCGATAATGTTTGTCGAAATTCTGGAACCGTGTAGAGTTTTCATTTAGGAACGTCGTCCTAAAATAAAATGAACAAACGTCGTGATAGCACCAAGAATAGAAAAAGAAAGAGGAGTTGTGAACAAAATGTCATATCTGTGTATAAAGAAAAGAAAAGAGTTTTTGTATATAAAAAATGTATGAAAATATTTTTTGTGTATAAACAATGTGTGAAAAGAAATTCTTGTGTGTGAGCAATGAGTGTATACAAAGAAATTTTTTGTATAAACAACGAGTGTATGTTAAAAAAGAAAAAAGAAATCTTTGAAAAGGAATAGAGGTTTTATATAGACCATGTCGATATAAAGAGAAAGAGTTTTTCAATGCGTGTCTATATAGAAATTTTTTTTCGTGTATAGGAATGTAGGTGTACAGAGAAAAAAAAAGTTTTTCTCATAGATAGCAATGGATGTATAGTTTTTTGCAAACATGTATAAGAAAAAATGAAACAAAAAGGAAAGAGAAAGAAAGACCTCGAAGGTCGGCATGTTATGGTCATAGGAAGTACAAATCATTCGTAGAGAGCAAACATATCTTTTGGAAACAAGAGACTAACGCTAAGAGTTTATTTTCCAAAATAACCGAGATAAGAATGGATGGATTCGTTGAACCAATGAAAGAACATAATTTGGAAACGTTGGGTCTACTTGTGTAAATCCCAAGCCTTAGTATCATAATGCCATAAGCTGGATACTTGAGTACCCACCTAGCTATATGCATGACTAATTTTGCGCGTTGTTTCCAAATCATCATTGTTACGCGTGCCTCGTGGAAATAATATGGAAGTTTAACCCGAAACTGACACCCTGACACATGAATTTGTTTCGCCACAAATATCAAAATCGGGAACGCACAATGAAAATACCATGTTGAGACACAACCTTAAGCTACTTTGAACCTTGGCCTATGAAGAGAATGCTCATCCTTTTTCCCCCGAGGAGGAGGACAGCAGAATCTCCTCAAGGGAGAGCGAATAACGAATGCTAAAACTCGAATTACCAATCAAAGATCGAAAAAAAGAAATGAAAAGAAAGAAAAGGAAAGGAAAAGAGGGATGCCCGATCGAAGATCGGAAGAAAGTAAAAAGGAAAGGATCGGAGGAAAATAGAATAATTCCCGATCAATAAAGGAAACCAGGAAAGAGAATAGAAGATCTTTGGGCCAGATAAATTTTTGGCGAGGTAAATGGCCGCCGGCAAAGGGAAAACCCATTTTCTTAAAAGTGTTTCTTCCTTTGGGATTGCCATTCAAGGTCGCTCCCGACTGGCGATGTCTCGCCCCACATAAACAAAGAGGAAAAGACCGAAACACCCAACTTCCTCTCCAAAAACACTACCCTCGAGAAAATCCTATTGATCCGTGATTGCGCATGTAATCTTTTGGTTCGATAGGAAATCATGTGCAAAATAAAGTCATGATGCAACTATGGTTTGGAATTAGGGTAAAACACTTACCTGTGTGAGTTTTTATACACCATGAGTGATTTTATTCCCAGTTTCAGTTTGACCCGACATTTCCCCTGAATGTTCATTTAAAAGCTAAACGTTGACATCCTACCCTTCATTTTCGGTTACATGGAAAACTATTTTGGCATAAGCATATTTTTTCTCTAAAATATGGTACTCTCGTGAATGATTTATTTTTCCTTGCCAAAGCATGTTTTCCTTTTAGGTGAAAGAACCCGGTGGACCATTCGGTCCCACCATCAAATCTAGTTCAGAGCCCCATGAATTGATTGCCATTCATGCATCCTCCACCATCGAGTCCGAAGCCCCATGAATTGATTGCCATTCATGCATCCTCCACCATCGAGTCCGGAGCCCCACAAATTGATTGCCTAGCGCTGTTGGTGCATCCTCCACCATCAAATATTATTCGGAGCCCCATGAATTCATTGCCATTCACGCATCCTCCACCATCAAATATTATTCGGAGCCCTACGAATTGATTGCCTTGCGCTGTTCGTGCATCCTCCACCATCAAGTCTTATTCGGAGCCCCATGAATTGATTGCCATTCATGCATCCTCCACCATCAAGTCCGGAGCCCCACAAATTGATTGCCTAGCACTGTTGGTGCATCCTCCACCATCAAATCTTATTCGGAGCCCCATTAATTCATTGCCATTCATCAATCCTCCACCATTGAGTCCGAAGCCCCATGAATTGATTGCCATTCATGCATCCTCCACCATCGAGTCCGGAGCCCCATGAATTGATTGCCTAGCGCTGTTCGTGCATACTCCACCATCAAATCTTATTCGGATCCCCATGAATTGATTGACATTAATGCATCCTCCACCATCGAGTACGGAGCCCCACGAATTGATTGCCTAGCGCTATTCATGCATCCTCCACCATCAAGTCATATTCGGAGCCCCATGAATTGATTGCCATTCATGCATCCTCCACCATCGAGTCCGGAGCCCCACAAGTTGATTGCCTAGCACTGTTGGTGCATCCTCCACCATCAAATCTTATTCGGAGCCCCATGAATTCATTGCCATTCATGCATCCTCCACCATCAAATATTATTCGGAGCCCCACGAATTGATTGCCTTGCGCTGTTCATACATCCTCCACCATCAAGTCTTATTCGTAGCCCCATGAATTGATTGCCATTCATGCATCCTCCACCAACGAGTCCGGAGCCCCATGAATTGATTGCCTAGCGCTATTCGTGAATCCTCCACCATCAAATCTTACTCGGAGCCCCATGAATTGATTGCCATTCATGCATCCTCCACCATTGAGTCTGAAGCCCCATGAATTGATTGCCATTCATGCATCCTCCACCATCGAGTCCGGAGCCCCATGAATTGATTGCCTAGCGCTGTTCGTGCATACTCCACCATCAAATATTATTCGGATCCCCATGAATTGATTGACATTCATGCATCCTCCACCATCGAGTACGGAGCCCCACGAATTGATTGCCTAGCGCTATTCGTGCATCCTCCACCATCAAGTCATATTCGGAGCCCCATGAATTGATTGCCATTCATGCATCCTCCACCATGGAGTCTAGAGCCCCACAAATTGATTGCCTAGCGCTATTGGTGCATCCTCCACCATTAAATCTTATTCGGAACCCCATGAATTCATTGCCATTCATGCATCCTCCAACAACAAATCTTATTCGGAGCCCCACGAATTGATTGCCTTACGCTGTTCGTGCATCCTCCACCATCAAGTCTTATTCGGAGCCCCATGAATTGATTGCCATTCATGCATCCTCCACCATCAAGTCTGGAGCCACATGAATTGATTGTCTAGCGTTGTTCGCGCATCCTCCACCATCAAATCTTATTAGGAGCCCTATGAATTGATTTCCATTCATGCATCCTCCCCCATCGAGTCTGGAGCCCCATGTATTGATTGCCTAGCGCTGTTCGTGGATCCTCCACCATCAAATCTTATTCAGAGCCACATGAATTGATTGCCACTCATGCATCCTCGACCATCATGTCCGGAGCCCCATGAATTGATTGCCATTCATGCATCCTCCACCATCTTATTCGAAGCCCCATGAATTGATTGCCTAGCCCTATTCGTGAATCCTCCACCATCAAATCTTATTCAGAGCCCCATGAATTGATTGCCATTCATGCATCCTCCACCATCGAGTCCGGAGCCCCAGAAATTGATTGCCTAGCGCTATTGGTGCATCCTCCACCATCAAATCTTATTCGGAGCCCCATGAATTCATTGCCATTCATGCATCCTCCACCATCAAATCTTATTCGGAGCCCCACGAATTGATTACCTTGCGCTGTTCGTGCATCCTCCACCATCAAGTCTTATTCGGAGCCCCATGAATTGATTTCCATTCATGCATACTCCACCATCGAGTCTGGAGCCACATGAATTGATTGTCTACCGTTGTTCGTGCATCCTCTACCGTCAAATCTTATTAGGAGCCCCATGAATTGATTTCCATTCATGCATCCTCCACCATCGAGTCTGGAGCCCCATGAATTGATTGCCTAGCGCTGTTCGTGCATCCTCCACCATCAAATCTTATTCGGAGCCACATGAATTGATTTCCATTCATGCATCCTCCACCATCTTGTCCGGAGCCCCATGAATTGATTGCCATTCATGCATCCTCCACCATCTTATTCGAAGCCCCATGAATTGATTGCCTAGCCCTATTCGTGAATCCTCCACCATCAAATCTTATTCAGAGCCCCATGAATTGATTGCCATTCATGCATCCTCCACCATCGAGTCCGGAGCCCCATGAATTGATTGCCATTCATGCATCCTCCACCATCTTATTCGGAGCCACATGAATTGATTGCCTAGCGCTATTCGTGAATCCTCCACCATCAAATCTTATTCAGAGCCCCATGAATTGATTGCCATTCATGCATCCTCCACCATCTTATTCGGAGCCCCAAGAATTGATTTCTGTCGCAACCTACCCTTTTGCGGTCGAGCGAGGCAAGGCTCACGGGTGTGTCATCCAAAGGAGGAAAATGCGCAGAGTCGCCTCCAACGTTTATTTGTGGAAAACGTCGGAAAAAACGAAGGAAACTGGTCATGAAGAATATTCTAGATTTGGGAGTTGTATTTACGTTTGAGGAAGGTATTAGCACCTCTCACGTTTGTCCCAAAGGACAACAGCCTTAAATTAGAATCGTGTGAAATTGTGTATCTAAACTTTTATTTCTTTTTTATTTTTGAGGTCGACAAAAGCGGGGCTCTTGCTCCTACGTATCCTCCATCGAAGAGGAAATCAGACCTACGTAGTTCTTTCTAAAGGGCGAATCAAGCGATTCTTTTTACTTGGAAGGTGGTCCTTTTAAGGCGTTGGACCTTAAAATGATCCACTTTACTTGGTGAGAAAAACTGAGATATCGAACCTTAAAATCCTTTTTAGTGATTTTTTGCGGACGAGCTTGACTTTGCAAGTTGATTTTAGCCTTAGTTTCACTTTATTTATTAGTAAATTCAATTAAGAAAGAGAAATCCCAGAGAGAAACGTTTGATTGATTTTTTTTGCTTTATTTTACTAAAAGATATTTTTTTATAATTATATTATTATTTTACCTCTTTTTGGTTTCCAACGTGGTTACGGCATGACCGAACGGTCGGATTTCACTTTAACAGAAATTAACGGATATTACAATTCAAATGATCGGTGGAAATTTATTTAATTTTTTGATTAGGCTAGAAAATGACTTAAGTAAATGACTAAAGCACGTCAAAAAGGGGGTACCGAAAGTAAATGAAACGAGAATAAAAGTACGTGAAACAAATGGGGACCACCAAGGGTACATAGAATGAATTGAAAAGTTTGATTCCGGGAACTTACCGGTTGAAGACCGAAGAACGATGAAGAATGAACATCGAACGACGAAGAACGGTTGAAAATCTTTGCGAAATCACCCACGGAAACGTTACGGAAGTGCCTCGGCTCCAGACTCGATGGTGGAGGATGCATGAATGACGAGCAATTCATGGGGCTCCGGATAAGCTTTGAGGGTGGAGGATAGACAAACAGCGCTAGCCAATCAATTTGTGGGGCTCCAAACTCGATGGTGGAGGATGCATGAATGACAAGCAATTCATGGGGCTCCGGATAAGATTTGAAGGTAGAGGATAGATGAACAGCACTAGGCAATCAATTCGTGGGGCTCCAGACTTGATGGTGGAGGATGCATGAATGACAAGAAATTCATGGGGCTTTGGATAATATTTGAGGGTGGAGGATAGACGAACAGCGCTAGGCAATCAATTCGTGGGGCTCCAGACTCGATGGTGGAGGATGCATGAATGACAAGCAATTCATGGGGCTCCGGATAAGATTTGTTGGCAGGACTGAATGGTCCACCGGTTTTTTTCCCACCTAAAAGGCGAACATGTTTTAGCAAGGAAAAATAAATCATTCATGAGAGCACTATATTTTAGAGAATCAATATACCCATGCCAAAAGTAATTTTCCTTGTAACTAAAAATGAAGGGCAGGATGTCAACTTAGCTTTTAAATGAACATTCATGGGAAATGTCGGGTCAAACTGAAACTGGGAATAAAATCACTCATAGTGTATAAAAACTCACACAGGTAAGTGTTTTACCCTAATTCCAAACCATAGCTGCACCATGACTTTTTTTTGCACATGATTTCCTGTCGAACCAAAAGATCACACGCACGATCACGGATCAATAGGATCTTCCCGAGGGTAGTGTTTTTGGAGAGGAAGCTGGGTGTTTCGGTCTTTTCCTCTTTTCTTATGTGGGGCGGGATATCGCCAGTCGAGAGCGACTTTGAATGGCAATCCCAAAGGAAGAACTACTTCAAAAATGGGTTTTCCTTTGCCGACAGTCATTTACCCTGCCGAAAATTTATCTGATCAGAAGATCTTCTATTCTCTTTCCTGGTTTCCTGTATTGATCGGGAATTATTCTATTTTTCCTTTGATCCTTTTCTTTTTACTTTCTTCCGATCTTCGATCGGGAATCCTTCTTTTCCTTTTCTTTTCTTTCTTTTAATTTCTTCCTTTCCGCTCTTTGATCTTTGATTGGGAATTCAAGTTTTAGTATTCGTTATTCGCTCTCCCTTGAGGAGATTCTGCTGTCCTCTTCTTCGGGGGAAAGGATGAGGATTTTTTTTCATGGGCCAAGGTTCAAAGTAGCTTAAGGTTGTGTCTCAACATGGTTTTTTCATCGTGCGAGCCCGATTTTGATATTTGGGGCAAAACAAATTCGTGCGTCAAGGAGTCGGTTCCGGGTTGAATTTCCATATTATTTCCACAAGGCACGCGTAACAATGATGATTTGGAAACAACGTGCAAAATTAGTCATGGCTACAGCTAGGTGGGTACTCAAGCATCCAGATTATGGCATTGTGATACTAAGGCTTGGGATTTACACAAGTAGACCCAATATTTCCAAATTATGTTCTTTCATCGGTTCAATGAATCCATCCATTCTTATCTTGGTTATTCTAGAAAATAAACTCTTAGCATCAGTCTCTTGTTTCCAAAAGATATGTTTGCTCTCTACGAATGATTTATGCTTCCTATGACCATAACATGCCGACCTTCGAGGTCTTTCTTTCTTTCTCTTTTTTTGTTTCATTTTTTATGTTTGCAAAAACTATACATCCATCGCCATCTATGAGAAAAGCTTTTCTTTGTACACCTACATCCCTATACACGACAAACTTTTTCTGTATACACACGCATTAAAAACGCTTTCTCTTTATATCAACACGGTCTATATAAAAACTCTATTCCTGTTCAAAGATTTCTTTTTCGTTTTTCAACATACACTCATGGTTTTATACAAAAATTTCTTTATATACACTCATTGCTTCACACACAAGAATTTCTTTTCACACATTATTTACACACACACAAAATGTTTCCATACTTTTTTTACATATAAAAACTCTTTTCTTTTCTTTATATATAGACACGACATTTGTTCACAACGCCTCTTTCTTTTTTCTATTCTTGGCGTTATCATGATTTTTGTTCGTTTTATTTTTAGGACGACGTTCCTAAAGGAAAACTCTACAAGGTTCTGGAATTTCAACAAACATTATCGACAATAACGAAGTAAGCACTAACGCAATTGTCCAAACAAAATGTATGCACAAGACAATCTAAAAAACAAAACAAACGTTAGTCCCACAAGTCATAGAAACAAGATAACATACAAAAGATAAATGATGGAACATACGAATTTGGGGATCCCACGGTCATGTGGCTCCGCATGCCACCGGACTCTTGGGTCACGGTAACAAAAGGTGGGGTGGTCGACAAAAGCAGGGCTTTTGCTCCTACGTATCCTCAATTTGTGATGAGGAACTCAGACCTACGTAGTTCTTGCTAACTGTGAGACTAAAAATAGTCTCCGTGTTTTCTTCACTAAAATGCGAACATGCTTTAGTAAAGATACAAAACTTTCAACTGATCATAGCAACATATGCTTTTTGGATGAAAAATAATGTGTCTATCGCCTTGCCTTTATCTTTCATAGGACTCAAAGTCCTCACCTTTATCTTTCACTTCGCCTTTATCTTTCATAGGACTCAAAGTCCTCGCTTTTATCTTTTATAGGACTCAAAGTCCTCAACTTTATCTTTCATAGGACTTAAAGTCCTCACCTTTATATTTCACAGGACTCAAAGTCCTCGCCTTTATCTTTTAGAGGGCTCAAAGTCCTCACTTTTATCTTTCATAGGACTTAAAGTCCTCGCTTTTATCTTTCATAGGACTCAAAGTCCTCACCTTTATCTTTCATAGGACACAAAGTCCTCACCTTTATCTTTCACAGGACTCAAAATCCTCGCATTTATCTTTCATATTATTCAAAGTCCTCGCCTTTATCTTTCACAGGATTCAAAGTCCTCGCATTTATTTTTCAGAGGGCTCAAAGTCCTCGCTTTTATCTTTCACTGGACTCAAAGTCCTCACCTTTATTTTTCATAGGACTTAGTGTCCTCACCTTTATCTTTCATAGGACTTAAAGTCCTCACCTTTATCTTTCATAGGACTCAAAGTCCTCGCCTTTATCTTTCACGGGACTCAAAGTCCTTGCCTTTATTTTTTAGAGGGCTCAAAGTCCTTGCTTTTATCTTTCACAGGACTCAAAGTCCTCACCTTTATCTTTCATAGGACTCAATGTCCTCACCTTTATCTTTTCATAGGACTGAAAGTCCTCACCTTTATCTTTCACACGACTCAAAGTCCTCGCCTTTATCTTTCATAGGACTCAAAATCCTCGTCTTTATCTTTCACAGGACTCAAAGTCCTCGCTTTTATCTTTCACAGGACTCAAAGTCCTCACTTTTATGGTTCATAGATTCAAGGTGCTCACATTTATCTTTCATAGGACTTAAAGTCCTCATATTTATCTTTCATAGGACTTAGTCCTCTATCTTTATCTTTCATAAGACTCAAAGTCCTCTGTCTTATGCTTTCATAGGACTCAAAGTCATTTGTCATTTACATTTCAAAGACTTCAATGTCTTCAGTCATTTACGTTTTCAAAAGGCTACAATGTCTTCATTTACATTTCAAAGACTTCAATGTCTTCAGTCATTTATGCTTTCAAAAGACTACAATGTCTTCATTTACATTTACAAGACTTCAATGTCTTTTGTCTTATACATTTTACAAGACTTCAATGTCTTCTGTCTTTTACACTTTATAAGACTTCAACGTCTTCTATCTTTTATAGGACTCAATGTCCTTGCCTTTGTGCTTCTTAGGACTTAACGTCCTCTATTTCTATGCATTGAAAAAAAAACTTCAATGTCCTCTTGTTTTTTTTTCGGTTTCACTTCCTTGGTTTTCGCCAGTTGCCCAGTCGAATAGCAAGGTCGCTCAAACAAAATTAGTGTCATTATCTTTACTTCCCTTTTAATTAAAAGATAAGTAAAGAGGTGCAACTATCATACCCTAATTTTGTCTGGAGACTATTATTCGTTGATCTTTTGATCCTTGCTAGTTGACTTATGGTGTTGAACGCCAGTTACAATGCGAAATAGATGATCTTCACTGTTTTGATCAAGAATGCGAAAGATACCAAAAATGAGGGGCAAAAGGGTCTTTTTATTGAGTTTCCTAGACCCTAGCTCGCCCAAGCTAGCCTCTGGCTTGTCTGGGCCCCCAAATGACTTCAGGGTGAAGGAATCAGCTCGCCTAGGTGATCCAGTTACTTCAGGAGTAAGTCTTAGCTCGCTTGGGCGAGCTGCCTTTGCCCCAAGTGCCCATTTTCCTATAAATAGGTGTGCTAGGGAGGCTGAGGAAGGGTTCCAAGGTTCATAAGTTGAGGGAATTGAGAGAAGAGAGAAAGAAGAAGAAGAAAGAAAAGGAAATGAAGTCGAGGCGGCGCCGAATCGCGACTGTGATCAATGTCTACATTGTTCCTTGTTCGGTGTTTTTTGTGCGATTGTCGGTTAGTTTTTTTTAAAGATTTGAATGTGATCAATGCACCCTTAGGGTTCAGGAGTTGTTTATGCATGGGCAACACCCCACGCGCCTGTCACAAGGGACGGTAGCCTTTAATCGAGTTTTAAAAACATGACTTCAAAATTGTGTATTTCCCTTTTTATATTTTTATTTTTTTGGGGTCGACAAGGGTGTTGCCCTTGCTCCTACGTATCCTTAGGTGCAATGAGGAATTCAGACCTACGTAGTTCTTTATGTTTGAATGTTTGTGTGTTAAATTGATTTCTATGTTTTTGAAACATTCATTTTAATTGCTAACAAAGAGTCGTTTAAGGCGTTGGACCTTGAAACGATGTTTTAAATTTTGAAAAGCGGAGAGAATCGTTAAGGCATTGGACCTTAAAATGATCTCAAGTGATATTTGATAAAAAGAAGTTAGTTATGAGTTGGTTTTATCTTGGTTTTGTTTATTAACTTTAAATCTTTTTAAAGACAACATTACAACACTTAGTGATCGGTTAAGATTGAACTTTACCAAGAAAAAGAGATTAATGATGATTGATGGTTTTTCTAACGTTTTCCTCAAATAAATGTTAGTGGCAAATCCTATGCATTTTCATTTTTGGAAGACACTCCTTTGGCTTTTTGCCCGCACTTCCGTCGTAGGGTAGGTTGCGACAAGGGGAAAATAGTGTGTTTAAAGAGTTTTAAGCATCTTTGCAGAAAGAATGAAGATGACTTAGAATCTTTAACTATCCATGGTCAGTGCATTGATGATACTTATGTTTCATACTTCATATTGCATGGAAATAATATAAACTTTGTCAGTAAGTACTCGTAGTTTTTCATGAGGAAAAATAATTTTACTTGGGGGCATGTCACTCGTTTCGAACTTCCTTGAGACTCAGGTTGATCACCATGGGGGGGGGGGGAGTTGTTTGTGCACGATAAGGTGACCTCGACACTTGCTGCCTAGTTTTCCTAAGTGAGAGTGACATATGGACACACTTAGGCTATTTATTGATAAATGGTACCACATTGCATTTTAGAGTTGAGTTAGGTACATGCATCATTCTGAGCATAATTGATTTGAATTATAGAAAAGTTGATGACTAGTTTGTTAAGTGTACGTTGAAATGATGGGTTATTGAGTATGATTGTGGTTATTGTTATTGTTTTCTTGTTAATCATTGTCTTTGGTGTTTGTTGATCTTTTATAAGAAACTCATGCTTGCAATTTTTGTACCATGTGATGATCTTGAACTTTCATTCATGGGAGCAGATGAGCAGCAATAGCAGTAGGTGACTTGGAGAAACGTCTTTTTTTGGAGCCGCCAAGCTGACGTGATAATGTTGGAATTTATTTTGGGGTAGAGTTGTGTTTTGTTATCAACTTTTTCTTAGTTGGTTCCTTGACTCTTCCTGATCGAGCATGTAAGTCCCATGTTTAGAATATGTAAAAACTAAAATTATGTTCTGACATTTGAATGATGTATAGTTATTATATGTGTGTGTGTGTGTGTGTGTGTCTGCATGTGTGTATTTATTCACGTGTTTGTGCATTGTTTGATAAATGTATATCGTGAAAAATTTACCATCATTTTCATAATCAAATTAATGGACACAGTTTGGAACTTTCTTGAGACTCAGGTTGATCACCATGGGGGGGGGGGGAAGTTGCCTGTGCACGACAAGGTGACATCGACACTTGCTACCTAGTTTTCCTAAGTGAGAGTGTCATCTGGACACGCTTAGGCTATTTCTTGAAAAATGGTACCACATTGCATTTTAGAGTTGAGTCAGGTACATGCATCATTCTGAGCATAATTGATTTGAATTATGGAAAAGTTGATGACTAGTTTGTTAAGTGTACGTTGAACTGATGGGTAATTAAGAATGATTGTGGTTATTATTATTGTTTTCTTGTTAATCATTGTCATTTGGTGTTTGTTGATCTTTTATAAGAAACTCACCCTTGCAATTTTTGTACTGTTGATTAGTGCCTGTGATGATCTTGAACTTTCGTTCGTGGGAGCAGATGAGCAACAATATGTCACTTGGAGGGAAGTCTTTTGTTGGAGCCGCCAAGCTGACGTGATAACGTTGAATTTATTTTGGGGGAGAGTTGTGTTTTGTTATCAACTCTTTCTTAGTTAGTTCCTTGTCTCTTTTTGATTAAGCATATAAGTCTCAATTTTAGATATATGTAAAAACTGAATTATGTTCAGACATTTGAATGATGTATAGTTTATATATATATATATATATATATATATATATATATATATATATATATATATATATATATATATATATATCTCTGTGTGTGTGTGTGTGTGTGTGTGTGTGTGTTTATTCACATGTTTATACGTTGTTTGATGAATGTATATCGCGAAAAATTTACCATCATTTTCATAATCAAATTAATGGAGTTTTCACCTCAAATTGAAATGACACATTTTATAGTTAGTGATATCGTAGCGACGAGGCGGGTCGTTACAATGGTAACCCCAATTATTTGTGGTGGCGGTGATGATTGTGCACTTTTGATTTTGTCAACTCCAGGTAAGGTTCCTCTCACTCTCATCTTTCTCTCCTTGTGCTGATTTGTTTCAAGTTGGTGCTTTGAAAATCAAAATTGGGTGGAAAATGTTTAATAAGGTTGTTGCTTGTAAGACTAATTAATGTTTCAACAAATGCTAATTTAAGTTTGTTAGTGAGACTAATTTAAGGTTTTTTTTAGTAAGACTAATTATTAATTATGCAAAAGTTAATTTGAGGTTCCTAGTAAAACTAATTTAAGGATGTTGCTAGGATGACTAACTAATGATTATGCAAATGGTAAATTTCTCTCTGTTAAAGTTTAGTTGGATATTGATTACATGTAAACATTATTTTGGGGCTAATGTGAATGATTTGTGTAGTGTTGATCATGTTAGAAGTTGATGGAAGCTTGCTTGAGAAGCTTCTATGAAGACTGGATCTTTAAGCTTCAATAAAGTTCTTCAATGGTGATTTTTAGCCATGGAGCTACAGCGGAAGATAAAAGGAGAAGAGGTGAGAGGAGGCACCATCCACTAAAGAATAAGCCATGGAAGGAGAAGCTTCACCACCAAGAGAGTGACTTGGATAAGAAGCTTAGAGAGGAAGCTTTAATGGAGGAAGAGAATGAGGGAGGGGGGCATGGGAATTGAAGGAGATTAGGGAGAGAAGTTGAACTTTGAAGTGTGTCTCACAAGTTTCTCATTCATCAAAGTTATGATAGATGTTACACATATTTCTATTTATAGCCTAGCACATGGGAAGTGATGCAATCCTACCCCGCAAAGGCATTGGATAGAAGACTCCAAGTAGATTCGGCCAAAGATTTCGGGCCCATGGGCTAAGTATGAGCCCACTTATCTTTGTACATATTAGATTAAGATTTCATTATTTTTGGTCCTTATATTTAGGGCTCCATAATGTCGGTAGGGTACCCTAGAAATGTAGGATTTTTCAGCCCTTGTATTTTAGGGCACCAATACTAGTTTTTGTATTAGGGGTGGTTTTGTAATTTCACATGTAGTAAGTGCACTATTTGATGTGTGTGTTGGGAGAGGAATTTAATTGAATTGGGAGAATCTCAATCCAATTAAATTTCAGAGGGGAAGGTGAGCATTTTCTTGCTACACCCCATTGCCACATCATATAGTTACACTTTGTGCATGTCCTTCATGCTTTACATGTCTCATGACACCTAAGCACACTTAGTGGAGAATCTTGGACTTGATCTTAGATTAGTGGGCTGAACCATAACTGAAATTCACTAATCATAATTAGTGAAATTTTGGCTCCAAAATTTGGCTTCACAAATTCAATTTCAAATTCAAGTGAAATTTGAATAGAAATTCAAGTTTCCCTCCAATTTTGTGTGACACTTAGGCTATAAATAGAGGCCATGTGTGTACATTTTTTCAAATTTGATCATTTGAGAATTAAACTTCAAAGTTCAAACCTCTTTTGAGACACAAAATTCCGTGCTCCTTCTCTCCTTCTCCCTTCATTCATTTTCTCGTACCTTCAAGCTCTTATCCATGGCTTCCGATTGTGGTGAGCTTCTTCTAGATTCATCTTCTCCTTGAAGTGGCGTCTCCAATCATCCTTCTACTTCTTCATTCCACTGCCATCAAACTTTAAGAAGCAAAGGACTCCACTGATGAAGAAGATCCAAGGCCTACAAGCTCCACATGGAGCTACATCATGTGGTATCAAGAGCATCTTCATCTAGGTGATGTTCTTTTGCTTCCTCTATCTTTTTGTTCGGTCAATTCACTTTAATTCCTTGTTATTCATCTTATTCTGCATGTATATCCTCCATTGTCTTGTGGTTTGGTTCTATTTAGTGTAGATTCAAAAAAAAAAAAACTGATTAAATCGTAGATCTACACTTGTTCTTGCATTTCTATGGTTCAAATTTTATAGATCTACTCTTGAATCATGTTTTTGTGTTGATTTTAGGTTCTATCATTTTTTAGTCATAATCTTCTTGTGCTGAACCTTTAGATCTAAATTTTATTCCAAAATATTGATTACAAAAAAAAAACACAAAAATCTAAGTGTAAATCACTTAATCCTTGTTGTCTTAGAGTCATGCTTAGTCATAATAATTGTCACATTATGTTCTAAGTTTGTGTTGAATTTTTACTTTGTTGATTGAATTCTAGATACATTTTTTCATGTATTCTTGTCATTCTTAACCTATCTTTTGAATTTTGAGTCTAATTCATGCATGTTATTTAGTTCATAACATGTTCTAAATCAATTCCTAGAAGTAGTCATGTTGTTGAACTATTTTTTTTTCTAAGTTTCCTACATGATGCCTATGATGAAGTTGAGTTGTGGCTGGATTTGTGAATAAAATAAGTCGTAATATCTCTTGAATTATGTTATTCAAGATAATTGAGCATAAGCAAACACAAATTGTAACTATCCAAGCCTTAAGCAACATAAACACTACTCTTGATTTCTAGGTTGAAATCGCTGGTGCTAGCAGCTTGAACATATGAAATTGCATAAATTACTGGGAATCGGTCACTATGAACTTTGAGCTGAAACTTTTACTGAATTTTCTATACATCTGGGGAAAAATAGTTAAAAAGAACCAAGCGATTTGGATTAAAGGAAAAAATAAGAAAAATCACACAAGTTGATAGAAAAATTAGGGTCCAGAAAAAAAAGTGAAAGGGAAGTGCGCTTGTTGTTTTGGCTCAAAATTTGTTCTATAATTGGTGCCTATTTTATACCAATCTTAGTTCTGAAATTTCAATTGAAAATTAGTGTGAAAACAAGTTCCAAAACTAGAGGTTTCTTAAGTCTTTTTTTTTATAGTTTTTTTACTCTACTCTAGAGCCATTCTAAGTTTCTCTTTGAGTCCTAGCTTGCTTTTATGTGCTTTTCATTGCTTTAATTGTTGAATAATCCTTGAAAATTTGTCTTGTTAAAACTCTATTGGTTTAGCTTTCATTTCATTTTTTTGGTCTTTGGTTATTGCTTGTCTCTTTGTTTCCTTGTTTGTGATGATGCTGTATAGGGAATTGGAAAGGAGGATTGGTGTCATCCCTTGAAGAATTTGAGTCAAGAAGCAAAGGGAAAACCACCTTACGAGCTATTGGACTAAGAAGCACTCCAAATTGAGTGAATCACCAAAGAGAGAACAACCACCAAAATTAAGGACCTTTTTGTAATTTTGTAATTGAAAATTTACTTACTTTCATTGCTTTCAAATTTTGTAACAAAAAGGCCTTTCATTGGAAGTAAGTTAGGAGCCTCCAATAGGTCACCCTACTTCCATTTGTGTGTAATAATTTTAGGAAATTTTCCCTTAGGATTGTGAGTGTTTTGTTGGGAACCTTAAATGTGGTCATCCAAACACTCTTAGGATTCGGCTAGTCAACATTTCTTGCTTACTTTCATAGCTTATTTCCTTTACCTTCCATTGTCAAACCACCTAGATAGCTTGCCTTTTACCAATCAGTTTTTACCTTATCTTTCACACCTCTTTTAGTGTTTATTTTGGCTAGTTTCAACCATAGTTTCTTTTACTTTTTGTTTTCAAACCCCCAACAAGAAAGAACCACAACTTAGAAACCAACATGAGCCTTCATTCTTCATCTAGTGTTAATGGTGAGGGTTCTACTCCTAAGGACCCCTTGTATAAGATATTAGATGAGTTGAGATCCCTTAAGTTGTGGAAAGAAAAATAAGAGAGAAAAGAAAAAGGAAAAAACGAGTGGAAGAAATAAGTCAAGATGAAAGAGAGAAAATAAGAGAGGAAGAAAGAAAAAAAATAATGAAAGAAATGAAAAGAGAAAAACATGTCTCCTATAGTAGTCATGACTCTTGCAAGAGTTTAAGTGAAGAACTTAGCGACTATTATAGAGGGCGCCATAGGTCACATACTAAACATCACTCCTAAAAAAGAGAAAAGGAAAGAAAGCCTCAAGAGGCTAACATTAAGCTCCCATTCTTCCATGGGAAGGACAATGTAGAGGCTAACTTAGATTGGGAAATAAAGGTAGAGCAACAACTTAAAAGGAAGTCTACTTCAAAATCTTATGGCTCTCACTCTTATCCAAAGAAAGACCAAGGTCAAGGCATCTTACAGGTGACACCTTCTAAGCCCAAAGATGATAAGGGGACGACAATAGAAAAGCAACCCCTTAAGGCTAGTATGCAAGAGAAGACTAGCTCCATGAAGTGCTTTAAATGTCTTGGAAGAGGACACATTACTTCTAAATGCCCCACCAAGAAAACCATGATTATGAGGGGCCAAGACATTTATAGTAGCCAAGATGAGGCTACTACTTCACCTTCCTCTAGTGAAAGTGAAGAAGCAAAAGGGGAAGAATCTAGTAAAGAAATCTACCCCCAAGAAGAAGGAAAACCTTTAATGGTTAAAGAGGAGTGTAAGGAGGTAAGTGACTCCTCCAAAAGGTTAGCTAAGAAGGAAAGGAATTTTGAAATAAAGACAAATATTAAAGAAATTTCCCCTCTTAGACAACCTCCACATTTTCTCCTTTGTAAAAAGACACTTGTTAGCATTCCCACACCTCTTGGGCTTGAGTTTATTCCTCAAGTAAAGGAGTTGTTGGATGAGGGTTTGGTTTGCAAGAGCTTAAATCCTTGTGCTTTGTTGGTGCCCAAAATAGGTATTATTAGGCATCAAATCCCTAAAATAGGTGGTATGATGAATGTTTTGAGTGGTGCACCCCTCTTTTCTAAAATCACTCGTGCACCTAACATCTTTATGATTTGTGTACATAGGGACTCATTGGGTAGGTTTGTTCTTATTTTTAGTTTCAATACAAACTTAGGTACTCATATGGGACACCTTAGGTTTTTCATACTTTTTGGTAGGAATAATCAACATGAAAATACAGAAAAAGGTATGTTTTATTGCATTACTTTTCTTAATTTTTTAAATAGTGATCAAGGGGTTCCCATGAACCCTAAGAGAATAAAGGTCATTCTTGAGTCAGTCATACAGGGTGCCCATCCCCCCAGCAAGGTCATACCATCATGACATAGGTAAGTATGCACATTGCTCAACTGATTTCAGATGTCATCTATTGTTTGCAGGGATCGAGCCCGCAAGACACCCAGTGGACCCGAAGAAGTCCATTAGGGTCCTAGGGTTTCCAGCTCTGATTACGGGCCTCTGTCAGTTCTACGGAGTGCCCATCGCCCCCAGCAAGTTCATCAGGCCCCCTATTAACCGGGCTTTCATCAAGAAATACTGCGCCCCCAAGCAGGCGCAGGGCGAGACACCACAACAGCCTAGGGATGGCCGGCAGTGGGCAACAAACGCACTGCCACAACCTCTAGATTTCACCTCAGCTCATCCACAATAAGGTTAGAGCGTTGCCTACGACACATGGACGACCAATAGGCGACCAAGTCCGAACCCAAAGGTAAGCAAAGTACTAGGTCCGTGACCGACAAATCATAAGGCGTCCAGCTCAAGACGTTAAAGAAGCGCTACTAGGAGGCAACCTAGTACCCTTTAAATTTCTACTTGTTATTTGATCAACTTTGTTTCTCAAGTCATAGTAGGACACACCTAGCTGCTCATGATCCTAGGAACTTAAATAAAACAAGCACAAGCTCGGAAGGTAGTCATACCTCACAAAATATATATGTATGTTTAGGTAGCAAGATACCTTAGATATGCATGTATATAGCAAAAATACCTCACAATATATATATATATATATATATATATATATATATATATATATATATATATATCTGTGTGTGTGTGTGTGTGTGTGTGTATGTTTAGGTAGCAAGATACCCGGGATATGCATCTATATAGCAAAAATACCACACAAAAATATACATATGAAAAAAAAACAGAAAACAGAAAAATAAGTTGTCTAGCTGGAAAAAAAAACAACATGCTTTTGAAAAGAGATAACTTCCAGCTTTTCTTTGAAAAATTCACTGATCATAACTAATTTTTGAAAAAAAATGTGTATGCACCTGAAGAGTGAATGCTGTGAAAATTTTCCTGAACGCCCAAAATGGACTCGGATGAATGCATAAATTGATAAAGGAGCATAATTTGGAAACACTGGGTTGACTTAAATAGGGAAAATGAATCCTGAGTCCTAGTGTCACATGACCATAAAAACTTGATGCTTGAGTGTCCACATGGGTGCATGCATGACCAATTTTGCGTAAAATTTTTGAATCATCATTGTTGCATGTGTATCATGGAAATAATGTAGGACATCCCCTTTATCCCCGAATCGCTGGCCAAACCCTGACATATATCATGACTAGCCGTTCTACAAGCCTTGAGCCAAAATCCCAACTTATCATAAACCTTGACCCAGGGTGAGAATGTCAATGCTTGCCCTCGGAAGAAAACAAAAAAAAAAGAGAGAGAAAAGGAAAATTCCCAATCAAAGAGTGGGAGAAAGCAAAAAAAAGGGAAGAGAATTCCCGATCAAGGATCGGAAGAAAACAGAAGAAATATGCAAAAAAGGTCTTTGGACCAGACAATATCTAAACAACACAGAATTGTCACCAAGTAAACAAGAAAAAGAAAGGAAACCACGACCTAAAGTGGTCCTCTCCCTTTGATTGCCAACCAAAATTCTGTGCACTAGCGACTTTCTCGCCCCGTACTAAACAAAAACAAAAAAAGGGAAAAGGCCAAAAACACTCAAAGCCAAATTCCCCACCAAGAAAACAAACCATTCCCAAGAAAAAGTCCTATTGATCCATGATCACGCATTTAATCTTTGATTTGATAGGAAATGATATGCAAAATCAAGTCATGACATATCTATGGTTCGGAATTAGGATAAAACACTTATCTGTGTGAGGTTGATACACTTTGAGTGATTTTCTTCTATTTTTGTTGGACCCAGTATTTCCTCTAAATGGTCATTTAGAAATGAAATGCTAACATCCAAAATCTCATTCATGGTTATGAGAAAATTTCATTAGCATAATCTCCTTCCCCGATAGACACGTTGTTTTTCATCCAAAAAAGCATATATTGCTCCGATCAGTTGGAAGTTTTGTTTCTTTACTAAAGCATGTTCGCAATTTATTGAAGAAAACACCGAGACTATTTTTAGTCTCACTGTTATCAAGAACTATGTAGGTCTGAGTTCCTCATCACAAATTGAGGATACGTAGGAGCAAAAGCCTTGCTTTTGTCAACCAGCCCACCTTTTGTTACCGTGACCCAAGAGTCCGGTGGCATGCAGAGCCACATGACCGTGGGATCCACAAATTCGTATGTTCCATCATTTATCATTTGTATGTTATCTTGTTTCTATGACTTAAGGGACTAACGTTTGTTTTTGTTGTTTTTTTCGATTGTCTTTTGTTTTGTGCATACATTTTGTTTTGACTGTCGCGTTAGTGCTTACTTCGTTATTGTCGATAATGTTTCTTGAAATTCTGGAACCTTGTAGGGTTTTTCTATAGGAACGTCGTCCTAAAATAAAACGAACAAAATCATAAATAGAAAAAGGAAGAGGGGTTGTGAACAAATGTCGTATATATATATATAAAGAAAAGAAAGGAGTTTTTCTTGTGTGTGTAAATAATGTGTGAAAAGAAATTCTTGTGTGTGAGCAATGAGTGTATATAAAGAAATTTTTGTATGAACCACGAGTGTATGTTGAGAAAACGAAAAAGAAATCTTTGAACAGGAATAGAGTTTGTATATAGACCGTGTTGATATAAAGAGAAAGACTTTTTAATGCGTGTGTATACAGAAAAAGTTTGTCGTGTATAGGAATGTAGGTGTACAAAGAAAAGCTTTTCTCATAGATGGCGATGGATGTATAGTTTTTGCAAACGTAAAAAATGAAACAAAAAGAAAAAGAAAGAAAGACCTCGAAGGTCGGCATGTTATGGTCATAGGAAGCATAAATCATTCGTAGAGAGCAAACATATCTTTTGGAAACAAGGGACTGACGCTAAGAGTTTATTTTCCAGAATAACCGAGATAAGAATGGATGGATTCATTGAACCAATGAAAGAACATAATTTGGAAATATTGGGTCTACTTGTGTAAATCCCAAGCCTTAATATCACAATGCCATAAACTGGATGCTTGAGTACCCACCTAGCTGTAGCCATGACTAATTTTGCACGTTGTTTCCAAATAATCATTGTTATGCGTGCCTCGTGGAAATAATATGGAAATTCAACCCGAGACCGACACCTTGACACACGAATTTGTTTTGCCCCAAATATCAAAATCGGGCTCGCACGATGAAAAGACCATGTTGAGATAGAACCTTAAGCTACTTTGAACCTTGGCCCATGAAAAGAATCCTCATCCTTTCCCCCGAAGAAAAGGACACAGAATCTCCTCAAGGGAGAGGGAATAACGAATGCTAAAAGCCGAATTCCCAATCAAAGATCAGAAGAAAGTAAAAAGAAAAAGATCGAAGGAAAAACAGAATAATTCCCGATCAATACAGGAAACCAAGAAAGAAAAGAAAAGGAAAACAAGGATTCTTGATCGAAGATTGGAAGAAAGTAAAAAGAAAAAAAAGATCGAAGGAAAAACAGAATAATTCCTTATCAATACAGCAAACCAGGAAAGAGAACAGAAGATCTTTTGACAAGATAAATTTTCGGCAGGGTAAATGACTGCCGGCAAAGTAAAACCCATTTTTGAAGTAGTTCTTCCTTTGGGATGGCCATTCAAAGTCGCTCTCGACTGGCGATATCCCGCCCCACATAAGCAAAGAGGAAAAGACCGAAACACCCAGCTTCCTCTCCAAAAACACTACCCTCGAGAAAATCCTATTGATCCGTGATCGTGTGTGTGATCTTGTGGTTCGATAGGAAATCATGTGCAAAATAAATTCATGGTGCAGCTATGGTTTGGGATTAGGGTAAAACACTTACCTGTATGAGTGATTTTATTCCCAGTTTCAGTTTGACCCGACGTTTCCCCTGAATGTTCATTTAAAAGCTAAATGTTGACATCCTGCCCTTCATTTTCGGTTACAAGGAAAATTACTTTTGGCATGAGTATATTGTTTCTCTAAAATATGGTGCTCTCGTGAATGATTTATTTTTCCTTGCTAAAACATGTTCGCCTTTTAGGTAAAAAAAAAAAAAAAACCGGTGGACCATTCGGTCCTGCCAACAAATCTTATCTGGAGCCCCATGAATTGCTTGTCATTCATGCATCCACCACCATCGAGTCTGCAGCCCCACGAATAGATTGCCTAGTGCTGTTCGTCTATCCTCCACCCTCAAACCTTATCCAGAGCCCCATGAATTGATTGTCATTCATGCATCCTCCATCATCGAGTCTGGAGCCCCACGAATTGATTGCCTAGAGCTGTTCGTCTATCCTCCACCCTCAAATCTTATCCGGAGCCCCATGAATTGATTGTCAATCATGCATCCTCAACCATCGAGTCTGGAGCCCCACGAATTGATTGCCTAGAGCTGTTCGTCTATCCTCCACCCTCAAATCTTATTCGGAGCCCCATGAATTGATTGTCATTCATGCATCCTCCACCATCGAGTCTGGAGCACCACGAATTAATTTCCTAGCGCTATTCGTCTATCCTACACCCTCAAATCTTATCCGGAGCCCCATGAATTGATTGTCATTCATGCATCCTCCCACATCGAGTCTGGAGCCCCACGAATTAATTGCCTAGCGCTATTCGTCTAGCCTCCACCCTCAAATCCTATCCGTAGCCCCATGAATTGATTGTCATTCATGCATCCTCCACCATCGAGTCTAGAGCCCCACGAATTGATTGCCTAGCACTGTTCGTCTATCCTCCACCCTCAAATCTTATCCAGAGCCCCATGAATTGATTGTCATTCATGCATCCTCCACCATCGAGTCTGGAGCCCCACGAATTGATTGCCTAGCGTTGTTCGTCGATCCTCCACCCTCAAATCTTATTCGGAGCCCCATGAATCGATTGTCATTCATGCATCCTCCAGCATCGAGTCTGGAGCCCCACAAATTGATTGCCTAACGCTGTTCGTCTATCCTCCATCCTCAAAATTTATCCGGAGCCCCATGAATTGATTGTCATTCATGCATCCTCCCACATCGAGTCTGGAGCCCCACGAATTGATTGCCTAGCGCTGTTCGTCTATCCTCCACCCTCAAATCTTATCCAGATCCCCATGAATTGATTGTCATTCATGCATCCTCCACCATCGAGTCTGGAGCCCCACGAATTGATTGCCTAGCGCTGTTCGTCTATCCTCCACCCTCAAATCTTATCCGGAGCCCCATGAGTTGAATGTCATTCATGCATCCTCCACCATCGAGTCTGGAGCCCCACGAATTGATTGCCTAGCGCTGTTCGTCTATCCTCCACCCTCAAATCTTATCCAGAGCCCCATGAATTGATTGTCATTCATGCATCCTCCACCATCGAGTCTGGAGCCCCATGAATTGATTGCCCAGCACTTTTCGTCTATCCTCCACCCTCAAATCTTATCGGAGCCCCATGAATTGATTGTCATTCATGCATCCTCCATCATCGAGTCTGGAGCCCCACGAATTGATTGGCTAGTGTTGTTCGTCTATCCTCAACCCTCAAATCTTATCCGGAGCCCCATGAATTGATTGTCATTCATGCATCCTCCATCATCAAGTCTGGAGCCCCACGAATTGATTGCCTAGCGCTGTTCGTCTATCCTCCACCCTGAATCTTATTCGGAGTCTCATGAATTGATTACCTAGCGCTGTTAATGCGTCCTCCACCATCAAGTCCGGAGCTCCACGAATTGATTGCCTAGCGCTGTTCGTGTATCCTCCATTGTCCAATTCGGAGCCTCATGAATTGATTGCCTAGTGCTGTTCATGCGTCCTCCGTTATCAAGTGCGGAGCCTCCAGTGATTGGGAAATGTGGTTTTTTGTTATTTTCCCGATCGGTTCCTTCGCCAAACATGTGTATATGTGTATATTATGTTATTGGTGTTTTTTTTGTTGTTTGTGTTTGTTTTTTGTTGTGCAGAGAAAGAAGAAGGAGAGACGGGAGTCGTCATAGACTAATCACGGAAAGGGAGAAGACGGACGAAATCAGTGTTTTATCTTTGCTTTCCTCTTATCTCCGATAAAAGGTAAGTAAAGAGGGGCAACTGTCATACCCTAATTTCGTCCGGGGAACATCGTTTGATGGCATGCAACCTTTGTTTGACCGCTTCAAGGTACTTGGCACCTGTCGCAACATTCCCTTTTGCAGGCGAGCAAGGCGAGGCTCACGGGTGCGCTTTCCAAAGGAGGAAAGATGCGCGGAGTCGCCACCAACGTTTATTTGTGGAAAACGTCGGGAAAACCGAAGGAAACCGGTCAAAATGAAAATTCTAAGTTCGGGAGTTGTATTTACGTTTGAGGAAGGTATTAGCACCTCTCACGTTTGTCTCAAAGGACAACAGCCTATTTTTTAGAATTGTGGAAATTGTATTACCTTAACTTTTATTTCTTTTTATTTTTTGAGGTCGACAAAAGCGGGGTTTTTGCTCCTACGTACCCTCCTTTGGAGAGGGAATCAGACCTACGTAGTTCTTTCTTAAGAATGAATCAAGCGATTCTTTTTACTTGAATTTGTGATCATTTTTAAGGCGTTGGACCTTAAAAATGATCCTTTTTACTTGGTAAGAAACTGAAATGATAAACTTTCAAACCCTATTTTTTTGTGGACGAGCTCGACTAGGCGAGTTGATTTTAGCCTTAGTTTCACTTTAGTTATTAGTCAATCCAATTAAGAATGAGAAATCCCAAAGAGAAAACGTCCGATTGATTTTTTTGCTTCGTTTTACTAAAAGATATTTTTTATTATTATATTATTATTTTACCTCTTTTTTTATTTCCAACGTGGTTACGGCACGACCGAACGGTCGGAATTCATTTTAACCCAAATTAACGGATGATACAATTCAAATGATCGGTGGAAATTTATTTTATTTTTTGATTAGGCGAGAAATGACTTAAATAAATGACTGAAGCACGTCAAAAGGGGGTATAGAAAGTGAATGAAAACAAGAATAAAAATACATGAAACAAAATGTGGACCACCACGGGTACATAGAATGAATTGAAAAGCTCGGTTTGGGGTACTTACCAGTTGAAGACTGAAGAAAACGAAGAACGAACGATGAATGTCGAAGAACGGTTGAAAATCTTCGCGTAATTACTCACAGAAACGTTACGGAAACGTTACGGAAGCACCTCGGCTTGGATTTTCTTCACGGAAACAATTTTCCTCAGCAATTTCGAGAGAATAAGAAGTGCCCAGAAGGCT
The DNA here is from genome assembly GCF_000004515.6 of Glycine max. NCBI lineage: Eukaryota > Viridiplantae > Streptophyta > Magnoliopsida > Fabales > Fabaceae > Glycine > Glycine max. The sequence goes on from NC_038256.2 coordinate 17,204,607, forward strand.
GAACCCTTTCCTTCTTCATTCCTCCCCCAATTTATAGCAAAATAGGGGAGGAGCTTGCCACCCAGCTTGCCCAGGCGAGCAAGGTTGCTTCCTTCAGAAGCAACCGCCTTCTGGAGGAAGAAACTGGAAGGCCCAAGTGGGACTGATTGCTATTTACACCCTTTTTTTACTAAATGCACCCCCCTTTGTTTTTTTGTGATTCTTTTTCCGTAACATTACGAAACTTTACGAATTTCGTAACGATACTTATTTTCCTTCCGCAAGGTTACGAATCCTTACGGATTATGTATTTACTCTTTTTTAGCTTTCGAAGAAGTTACGAAAACACACGGATTGCGAAAAACACCTCCTTCCGATTTCTGTCAATTACGGAATTTTCACGGATCGCGTAAGCCTGCTTCCTTTTGATTTTCGGCACGTCTTGGGACCTCACATATTGTGCAACAAAGGGTGCCAAGTATCTCGAAGCGGCCAATCAAAGGTTGTATATCATCAAATAATAATCCCCGGACGAAATTAGGGCATGAACAGCGCTAGGTAATAAATTCATGAGGCTCCGAAATAAGTGGAGAATGGAGAATTGGCGAACAGCACTACGCAATAACTTCGCGGGGCTCCAGACTCGAAGGTGGAGGACACATGAATAGCACTAGGCAATAAATTCATGGGTCTCTGAATAAAGTGGAGAATGGAGAATTGGCGAACAGCGCTAAGCAATAACTTCGCGGGACTCCAGACTCGTTGGTGGAGGATGCATGAACAGCGCTCTACGAAATAACTTCGCGGGGCTCCATACTCGATGGTGGAGGATGCATGAACAGCACTAAGCAATAAATTCATGGGGCTCCGAATGAAAGTGGAGAATGGAGAATTGGCGAACATCGCTACGCAATAACTTCACGGGGCTCCAGACTCGATGGTGGGGGACACATGAACAGCGCTAGGCAATGAATTCATGGGTCTCCAAATGAAAGTGGAGAATGGAGAATTGGCGAACATCGCTAGGCAACGAATTCGCGGGGCTCCAGACTCGATGGTGGAGGACACATGAACAGCGCTAGGCAATAAATTCATTGGGCTCCGAAAAAAGTGGAGAATGGAGAATTGGCGAACAGCGCTACGCAATTACTTCGCGGGACTCCAGACTCGTTGGTGGAGGATCCATGAAAACTGCTAGGTAATAAATTCACGGGGCTCCGAAATAAGTGGAGAATGGAGAATTGGCGAACAGTGCTATGCAATAACTTCGCGGGGCTCCAGACTCGAAGGTGGAGGACACATGAACAGCGCTAGGCAATAACTTCGCGGGGCTCCGAATAAAGTGGAGAATGGAGAATTGGCAAACAGCGCTACGCAATAACTTCGCGGGGCTCCAGACTCGTTGGTGGAGGATGCATGAACAACGCTAGGCAATGAATTCATGGGTCTCCGAATGAAAGTGGAGAATGGAGAATTGGCGAACATCGCTAGGCAATGAATTCGCGGGGCTCCAGACTCGATGGTGGAGGACACATGAACAGCGCTAGGCAATAAATTCATTGGGCTCCGAAAAAAGTGGAGAATGGAGAATTGGCGAACAGCGCTACGCAATTACTTCGCGGGACTCCAGACTCGTTGGTGGAGGATGCATGAAAACCGCTAGGTAATAAATTCATGGGGCTCCGAAATAAGTGCAGAATAGAGAATTGGCGAGCAGTGCTACGCAATAACTTCGCGGAGCTCTAGACTCGAAGGTGGAGGACACATGAACAGCCCTAGGCAATAAATTCATGGGTCTCCGAATAAAGTGGAGAATGGAGAATTGGCGAACAGCGCTACGCAATAACTTCGCGGGGCTCCAGACTCGTTGGTGGAGGATGCATGAACAACGCTTGGCAATAAATTCATGGGGCTCCGAAAAAAGTGGAGAATGGAGAATTGGCGAATAGCACTACGCAATAACTTCGCAGGACTCCAAACTCGTTGGTGGAGGATGCATGAACAGCGCTAGGTAATAAATTAATAGGGCTCCGAAATAAGTGGAGAATGGAGAATTGGCGAACAGCGCTACGCAATAACTTCACGGGACTCCAGACTCGTTGGTGGAGGATGCATGAACAGCGCTCTACGCAATAACTTCGTGGGGCTCCATACTCGATGGTGGCGGATGCATGAACAGCACTAAGCAATAAATTCATGGGGCTCTGAATGAAAGTGGAGAATGAAGAATTGGCGAACATCGCTAGGCAAAGAATTCGCGGGGCTCCAGACACGATGGTGGAGGACACATGAACAGCGCTAGGCAATGAATTCATGGGTCACCAAATGAAAGTGGAGAATGGAGAATTAGCGAACATCGCTAGGCAATGAATTCGCGGGGCTCCAGACTCGATGGTGGAGGACACATGAACAGTGCTAGGCAATAAATTCATTGGGCTCGGAAAAAAGTGGAGAATGGAGAATTGGCGAACAGCGCTACGCAATAACTTCGCGGGACTCCAGACTCGTTGGTGGAGGATGCATGAACAATGCTAGGTAATAAATTCATGGTGCTCCGAAATAAGTGGATAATGGAGAATTGGCGAATAGCGCTACGCAATAAGTTCGCGGGGCTCCAGACTTGAAGGTGGAGGACACATGAACAGCGCTAGGCCATTAATTCATGGGGCTCCGAAAAATGTGGAGAATGGAGAATTGGCGAACAGCGCTACGCAATAACTTCGCGGGACTCCAGACTCGAAGGTGGAGGATACATGAACAGCGCTAGGCAATAAATTCATGTGGCTCCGAAAAATGTGGAGAATGGTGAATTGGCGAACAGCGCTACGCAATAACTTCGCGGGGCTCCAGACTCGAAGTTGGAGGACACATGAACAGCGCTAGGCAATAAATTCATGGGGCTCCGAAAATAGTGGAGAATGGAGAATTGGCGAACAGCGCTACGCAATAACATCGTGGGGCTCCAGGCTCGATGATGGAGGACACATGAACAGCGCTAGGCAATAAATTCATGGGGCTCCGAAAAAAGTTTGTTGGCAGGATGAAACGGTCCACCGGTTTTTTCCACTTAAAAGGCAAACATGCTTTTTGCTAAGAAAAATAAATCATTCGCGAGAGCACCATATCTTAGAGAAACAATATACCATTGCCAAGGGTAATCTTCCGTGTAACCGAGAATGAAGGGCAGGATGTCAACATTTAGCTTTTAAATGAACATGAAGGGGAAACATCGGGCTAAGCTGAAAATAAATCACTCATAGTGTATAAAACTCACACAGGCAAGTGTTTCACCCTATTCCCAAACCATAACTGCACCATGACTTTTTTGCACACGATTTCCTATCGAATCAGAGATCACACATACGATCACGGATCAATAGGATTTTCTCAAGGGTAGTGTTTTTTGGAGAGGAAGCTGGGTGTTTCGGTCTTTTCCTCTTTGTTCATGTGGGGTGGGATATCGCCAGTCGAGAATGACTTTGAATGGAAATTCGAAAGGAAGAGACACCAAAAATGGGTTTTCCTTTGCCGACAGTTACTTATCTTGCCGAAAATTTATCTGGTATGAAGATTTTCCATTCCCTTTCTTTCATTGATCGAGTATTACTCTATTTTCCTCCGATCTTTTCCATTTTCACTTCCTTTCGATCTTCGATCGGGAATCCTTCTTTTTCTTTCTTTTTTATTATTCTTTTTCTTTCTTTTCTTTTCATTTCTTCCTTTTCTTTTCACTTCCTCCTTTCCTTTCTTTGGGAAATCGGGTTTTAGCATTCTATTTGCTCTCCCTTGAGGAGATTCCGCTGTCCTTTGCTTCGGGGGAAATGATGAGGATTCTCTTGATAGGCCAAGGTTCAAAAAATTCTAAGGTTGTGTTTCAATGGGTCTTTTATCGTGGGAACCCAATCTTGATATCTGGGGCAAAACAAATTTGGGTGTCAAGGTGTCGGTCTCGGCCCGAACTCCCATATTACTCCACAAGGCATGCGTGACAATGATGATTTGAAATCAACGTGCAAAATTATTCATGGCTACAGCCAGGTGGGCACTCAAGCATCCCATTTATGGCATTGTGATACTACGGTTGGGAATTTACACAAACAGACCCAACGTTTCCAAGTTATGTTCTTTCATCAGTTCAATGAATTCATCCATTCTTATCTCGGTTATTCCGAAAAATAAACTCTTAGCGTCAGTCCCTTGTTTCCAGAAGATACGTTTGCTCTTTACGAATGATTTATACTTCTTAACTATAACATGTCGACCTTCGCGGTCTTTCTTTCTTTTTCCTTTTTGTTTCATTTTTATATATTCACAAAATTATACACCTATGGTCCTTTATGAAGAAATTTTTCTTTATATATCTACACTCTTTATACATGACAAACTTTTTCAGTATACGCATTGGAACTCTCTCTCTTTACGTCACACGGTCAAACCCTATTTACATTCAAAGATCTTTTTCGTTTTTCTCCAACGCACACCTATGGTTCATACAAAAGTTTCTTTGTATACACTCGTTGTTCACACACACAAGAATTTCTCTACACGTATTTTTTTATAAAAACCCTTCTATGCATATTTTCCTTTTTCTTTATATACGTAGACATTTTATTCACAACACTTCTTTCTTTTTTATCATGATTTTGGTTCATTTTATTTTTAGGACGACGTTCCTAAATGAAAAATTCTACGCGATTCCGGAATTTCAACAGACACTATTGACAACAACGAAACAAGTACTAACGTAACGACTCAAACGATATGTATGTACAAAACAAAAGTCAATCAAAACGAAACAAACGTTAGTCCCTCAAGTCATAGAAATAAGATAGCATACAAATGATAAATGATGGAACATACGAATTTGGGGATCCCACGGTCATGTGGCTCCGCATGCCACCAGACCCTTGGGTCACGGTAACAAAAAGTGGGGTGGTCGACAAAAGCAGGGCTTTTGCTCCTACGTATCCTCAATTTGTGATGAGGAACTCAGACCTACGTAGTTCTTGATAACTGTGAGACTAAAAATAGTCTCAGTGTTTTCTTTACCAAAATGCGAACATGCTTTAGTAAAGAGACAAAACTTCCAACTGATCAGAGCAACATATGCTTTTTGGATGAAAAACAATGTGTCTATCGGGGAAGGAGAGTATGCTGATGAAATTTTCTCATAACCGTAAATGAGATTTTGGATGTTAGCATTTCGTTTCTAAACGACCATTTAGAGGAAACACTGGGTCTAACAAAGATAGGAGAAAATCACTCAAAGTGTATCAATCTCACACAGGTAAGTGTTTTATCCTAATTCCGAACCATAGATATGTCATGACTTGATTTTGCAAATCATTTCCTATCAAATCAAAGATTACATGCGTGATCATGGATCAATAGGACTTATTTTGGGAATGGTTTTTAGGTGGGGAATTTGGCTTTGAGTGTTTTTGCCTTCTCATTTTCTGTTTTTGTTTAGTGCTTGGCGAGAAAGTCGCTAGCGCACAGGATTTTGTCGGCAATCAAAGGGAGAGGACCACTTTAGGTCGTGGTTTCCTTTTTCTTGGTAACAATTCTGTACTGTTCAGATATTGTCTGGTCCAAAGACCTTTCTGGATGTTTCTTCTGTTTTCTTCCGATCCTTGATCGGGAATTTTCTTTCCTTTTTTGCTTTCTCCCACTCTTTGATTGGGAATTTTTCTTTTTTTTTTCTTTTTTTTCTTTTTGTTTTCTGAGGGCAAGGATTGACATTCTCACCGTGGGTCAAGGTTTATGATAAGTTGGGTTTTTGGCTCAAGGCTTGTAGAACGGCTGGTCATGATATATGTCAGGGTTTGGCCAGCGGTTCGGGGATAAAGGGGATGTCCTACATTATTTCCATGATACACATGCAACAATGATGATTAGGAAATTTTATGCAAAACTGGTCATGCATGCACCCATGTGGACACTCAAGCATCAAGTTTTTATAGTCATGTGACACTAGGGCTCAGGATTCATTTTCCCTATTTTAAGTCAACCCAGTATTTCCAAAATATGTTCTTCTATCAATTTGTGCATTCATCCGAGTCTATCTTGGGTGTTCAAAAAACTTTTCACAGCATTTACCCTTCAAATGTGTACACACATTTTTTTTCAAAAACTGGTTAAGATCAGTAAAATCTTTCAAAGAAAAGTTGGAAATTATCTCTTTTCACAAGCATGTTGTTTTTTAGCTAGACAACTTTTTATTATTATTTTTTTTTATTATTTTTCTTTCTATTTTTTTTTCTTCTTATCCTTTTCTTGCTCGCTCTCTTTTTTCTCTCTTTTTTTCCATTAGGTATTTTGCTACCTAAACATACATATATTTTTGTGAAGTATTTTGCTACATACATGCATGTCCCAGGTATCTTGCTACCTAAACATACATATATATGTTTTGTGAGATATTTTTGCTATATACATGCATATCCAAGGTATCTTGCTACCTAAACATACATATATATATTTTGTGAAATTTTTTTGCTACATACATGCATATCCAAGGTATCTTTCTACCTAAACATACATACATACATATATATATATATATATATATATATATATATATATATATATATATATATATATATATATATATATATATATTTTGTGAGGTATGACTACCTTCCGAGCTTGTGCTTGTTTTATTTAAATTCCTAGGATCATGAGCAACTAGGTGTGTCCTGCTATGACTTTAGAAACAAAGGTGATCAGATAACAAGCAGAGATTTAAAAGGTACAAGGTTGCCTCCTAGTAGCGCTTCTTTAACGTCTTGAGCTGGATGCCTGATGGCTTGTCGGTCACGAACCTAATACTTTGCTTACCTTTGGCTTTGGACTTGGTCGCCTATTGGTCGGCCATGGGTCGTAAGCAACGCTCTAACCTTTTTTGTGGATGAGCTGAGGTGAACTCTAGAGGTGATGGCGGTGCGTCTGTTGCCCGCTGTCGGCCATCCCCAGGCTGATGTGGTGTTTCGCCCTGCGCCTGCTTGGGGACGCAGTACTTCTTGATGAAAGCTCGATTAGTAGGGGGCCTGATGCCCTTGCCGGAGGTGACAAGCACTCCGTAGAACTGACAGAGACCCGTAATTAGAGCTTGACAACTCCAAGACCCTGTTGGACTTCTTCGGGTCCACTGGGTGTCTTGCAGGCGCAATCCCTGCAAACAATAGATGAAATCAAAAATCAGTTGAGCGAGGTGCATACTTACCTATGTCATGATGATGTGACCTTGCCGGGGGGAACGGGCACCCTGTAGGTCTACGGAGGCCCGTAACCAGAGCTGGAAACCCCAGGGCCCTGTTGGACTTCTCCAGGTCCACTAAGTGTCTTTGTGGGTGTGATTCCTATGTCACGATGGCATGACCTCGCTGGGGGGATGGGCACCCGGTAGGACTGAAAGAGGCCTGTAACCAGAGCTGGAAACCCCAGGGCCCTGCTGGACTTCTTCGGGTCTACTGGGTGTCTTGTGGGCGCGATCCCTGCAAACAATAGATGACATCAGAAATCAATTGAGCCATGTGCATACTTACCTATGTCATGACGACACAGACCAACTGATACATCTGCAGGGGAGATTGGCATTGTGGTCGCTGGGCAGAATGTTGCTAAATAGCAATGTCATCCACGTAAGGGTGGTCATGTTGGTGCGCATGGTCCGCACTCGTCTTTTTGCAGCGGAACGGGGGAAATCTTGCCCCGGTATGCATAGTAGATGCGTGATAGCCTCCCTTTCTAGATGTGCTCGCACAGTTGGTCGCCCTCCAATATCAGGCGGTGGCCCAGGAACTGATAAAAGGAAACTACTGGACCCTTAACCGGGAGCGCAAGTCTCGGTTAAGCATCTAAGGGCAAAGGACCTTATATTCTTCTAAGGTGTGGATATGGAGCACACTGAAAATGAGGACGCGTAGCCCTCTAAAGGTAAGGGCGTGCAACCCTCTGAAGTTCAGGACGTGCCGCCTTTTGAAGGTGAGGGAGTGTAGTCCTATGATGGCGAGGACGTGTCGTCCTCTAAAGGTGAGGGCGTGTCGCCCTTTGAAAATGGGGGACATGTAGTCCTCTGATGGCGAGGACGTGTAGTCCTCTAAAGGCGAGGACGTGTAGTCCTTTGAAGGTGAGGGCGTGTAGCCCTACCAAGGTGAAGGTACATGACCCTTTGACGACGAGGACATGTAGTCCTCTAAAGTTGAAGACGTGTAGTCCTCTAAAGGCGAGGGCGTGCGGCCCTCTGAAGGCGAGGATGTGTAATCCTCTGAAGGCGAGGACGTGTAGTCCTCTGAAGGCGAGGACGTGTAACCCTCTGAAGAAGATAGGTACAAGTACCCAAGGGTCCACCCTTATGAGAAATCAAGAGATCGACTCACCGTGAGGGCCGGTCATCCCAAATCCACACGAATGGATATTAGATGTAGGAAATCTATGCAGTTAACATGATTTTTAGGGATGCAAATGCATGCAACCTTTGTCTTGAAATGCGGTAAATGCAGACTTCATATGAAACAATGCAATGTAATGGAAAGTTGTACAACGTTCATGACATTCTTTCCCTATTTTGTGATTTTGATTTTGATTTAATTTTTTGGAAAACACAGATTGACTGTCCTTTTGAAAGAGGTGATAATTCATGCAACCTCATCCTATCTTTTTGCAAATCTCTCCGGGAACTCCCTCAGAGTGTATGTTCTTTTTGATTTAGTCACTTGACCATTTTGGAGTGACGGCAATGGAGCCATTTGACGTTTAACCAATCCATTTAAATTCCAGGGTTTGTCCCCTTCTTTTTTTTAAAAAAAAAAAACATCGATGGGTGAGAACTTTTGATCTGCCCCTATGTTCACTTGAGGCTCATGCATGATGCCCCTCATTGCCCCAGTGTAAGGCTTTGAGGTACCAATTGTTATCTTTCGTCATGACCTTGTACCTAGGAACCTATTGGGTGAAAACTTCTAATCTGCCCCTAGGTTCGCTTAAGGTTTTTACATGGTGCCTTTCATTGCCCCAGTGTAAGGCTTTGAGGCACAATCGTTGTCTTTCGCCATGACCTTGTAGCAAGGAACCTATTGGGTGAGAACTTCTAATCTGCCCCTAGGTTCGTTTGAGGTTTATGCATGGGGCCTTTCATTGCCCCAGTGTAGGGCTTAGAGGTACCAATTGTTGTCTTGTTTTTACAACCTCGTAGTGAGGAAGAATGAAAGACGCAGTTGATTCTTGCAAAAAGAATTTTCCAAGGACGAGAAATAGTTGAAGGATCTTTCAGTTGATGGATTAAGTCAAATGACTCCTATGTAGAAGCAAGATGTTTTGATGTCTTGATGATGCTAAAGGATCAAGTGCTTCTAAGTTTTATTCAAGACAAGAATCCAAGAAAACCAAGATATATGATCAATTTGATCTCTAGAATCTTTAGGAAGAAGTTTCCAAATTGAAAAAACAAAAGGTTTAACCAAAGAATTCTATCATTTCAAATTGAGATTTTCTCTTTGGTAATCGGTTACCAGCAACTGAAAATGTTTATCACAGTCAGTAGAAATTTGAATTCAAAATTTATAATGTGTAATTGATTACACATGGATGGTAATCGATTACCAGTAGTTTATTGAACGTTTTAATTCAAATTTTAAAGCCTGTAATCGATTACACAAGTCTTGTAATCGATTACCAGAGGGGATTTTCAGAAAATAATTTCCAAGAGTCACATCTATTCAGATGTTTTATGAATGGCCATCAAAGGTGACTTGGAAACATGAATTTAAAGGGAGTTTTCATTGCCCAAAAAGTTTTATCCTTTCAAAAGATTAAGAGTTTTTCTGAACTAAACTGTCTTATCTTCTCAAAAAGATTCCTTGGTCAACCACTTGCATATTCAATAAGGAATTTTGATTGATCTTCATTGTACAATCTATCTCTTTTAAGAGAGATCTCTTCTTTTCTTCTTCTTATTTATGAAAAGGGATTAAGAGACCGTGGGTCTCTTGTTGTAGAGGATTCTTGAACACAAGGGAAGGGTTGTCCCTGTGTGGTTCAGACTTTGTAGAAGGAATTTTTACAAAGAGAGTGGAAAATCTCAAGTGGGTTGCTTGAGGACTGGACATAGGCACGGGAAGTGGCCGAACCAATATAAATCAAGTTTGCATTCCTCTCTTCCCTTAAACTTCTTTTTTTTATTGCTATTTATCTTTTGCTTTAAAGAAGTTTATTTTGAATTGTCTTTTGAGTAATTCATGTTAGGGGTGCATTGTTAATCCGAAAAGAGAGAGTGAAAGTTTAATTGGGGAATAGTCTTCGTATCTTAATCAACCCCCCCTTCTTAAGATAACTGAGGCCATTTGTCCAACATCCTATTATTGATAACTCACTTCTCTCTAAAAAGACAAACTTTCTGGAATGATAAAATGAGGTCACATGAACGTCTTGAAAACACAGTCAATCAAATGCTCCCCTTTTTTTTTTGAACCCTTTTTTTTATTTTTATTTTTATTTTGAAACTTATTTGTTTTGAACTTTACTTGTTGTTTTACGGCAGCCCCACCAACGTGCAAGACGAGTAATCTCTGATTGAATGGTCTTGGAAGTCCAAACTCAGGAGCACAGGTCGCTTGAGCAAATAGACCAATGGCTTGCACCCAATTCCGGTGAAAGTTGAAAATCCTGATGAGTCATTAGAGACATCTAACAACAGCTTTCAAAATTGCCCCATGTATGGCATCTCTTGTCAATGTCAGGATTTACACGCGATTCTCCTCAAATTTCAGCCAGCCCGCATCAATTAGACCTTGCACCTTACGCTTCAGGCCCCTACAATGCTCAATGGAATGCCCCGGGGCTTCTCCATGACAAGCACACGTTGTGTTTGAGTCATATTCTCGGAGAAATGGAGGTTGATGAACCTTGGTTGGGGTTATGGCTACCATTGAATTATCAAGTAGATATGGGAGCAAGTCAGCATAGGACACTGGAATTGGGGTGAATTCTACAGGCTTTCTCGCTGCAAAATTCATTTCTTGGTTGGTGCTCTTGGTTTGTGCTAAAGGTGGTGTTCGTCATTGGAAGTGCGGTAGACAAACTTTGTGGCTGATTTAGGGATTGCCTTTGTGGATAACTGGGCGGTGGGTAAGGAGAAGGTTTGTTATTGGCTGAGTAATGACATTGTTGGGTTGGTGGGAAACTTGGCTGTATAGGAATGGCAGTCACAGCACGGGCTTCTCCTTCATCCTCACCCTCTTCATTTGCCCCAGTTTTCTCATTCGTCCAAGCAGGATGACTAAATTTGCCTCTTTTTAGACCCACATCGATCCTTTCACTGGCAAAGACCAAATCCGCAAAGCTTTGAAGGTGCGTAGCCCACCATTTTCCATAGTAGAATACTGGTAATGTGTCTACTATCATTGTCATCGTTTTTTCGTCATTGAGGTGCCACTTGAGCTGCCAGGTTCTCCACCTTTGGGCGTATTCTTTGAAAATCTGTGCCCCCTTTTTTGCACATGTTTTGTAGTTGCATCCTATCCGAAGCCATTATACCGACACTGCCTAACGAAGGCAACCATTAGGTCCTCCCAGGAATGGACTCGGGAAGGTTCCAAGTTAGTGTACCAGGTAACAACTACCCCAGTAAGACTTTCTTGGAAGGAATGTATCAACAATTCCTCATCTTTTGCGTATGCCCCCATCTTCCGACAATACAAATTTAGATGGTTCTTGGGGCAAGTAATCCCCTTGTACTTGTCAAAGTCCAGCACCTTGAACTTGAGAGGGGTGATGATATTGGGTACTAGGAGCAACTCTTCTAGGTTAGCAAAGGCATAATCTTCACCTCCTTCAATGGCCCTGAGCCTTTCCTCTAGATGATCCAGCTTTCCCATTTCTGCCATAGCATGAGGGTTTTTACTTGTCATGGAATGCAAGAGGTGTAGTTGTGGGTGATACTGAGGGCCCTCCAAAGGGTTTTGTAGGGGTATACCACCAATTGCTTGCCCTTCAGTGGCATATCCGAGGCAAGGCTCGAAGTCGGCTAGATTGTGGTGGGGAATTTCATGTGTCTCCCCCACGGTTTAAGAGACATGTGCATGATCAGTTTGGGGTTGTTGGCTCTCAATGGGTATAGGAGTGGAGTTATTGACATCCTCATTGGGAGTGTATGCCACATTGGGTGGTGTATAGTTGGGAGGCAGGCCATATAGCGGGAAGGCGTACTTGTTTTGATTTTGCACATCATGGGGGCCGTCCCTACTTCCCAAATCTTTGCCTACCATATCTGAGGTTGGATGAGTCATTTGGTTGATGCCGGATGGGGATGTTGGGTTCACCTTAGCAACAGTGCTGGTAGCGACAATTGCAACCGCATTGGCTTCCATTATCTTTTTCATGCTCATCATGGCCTCCATCATTGTGGCCATTTGCTCTTTCATAGCCTCCATGTCGGCCTTCACCTTCTCTTGCACCTCCTCTGCTTTACCCATTACTCTAGCTCTAGCACAGGTTCGGTAAGGGCGCCGTAAAGCGGGTTCTTTTCTTTTTTATAACAATGATTAAGTTCTCTTTTTTTTTCAAGGAAAGAATGTAATGAGCAATGCAACCAATGAAAAGTATGGATGTACGCGAATGATGCATAGTTGAAGTATTGCGAATTTTTACACAGGATATGGGGTTGAATCAATTTAGATTTTCAACTTGGTCCATGACATCTTTGTCAAGGTGAAACTGGAAGTAACAAGGATATCAACAATCCTAAACGTGTTTGACAATAGCCGAAGCAATGATGTAACACAATCCATCTTTTGCCCCAACTTTTGCAAGATGGTTACTTCCATACTTCAACTTGACTCGATGAACCTTTTCGTAAAAGCACGAGCTTGGTTCAACCCCATAACCCAGGGAATGGCAATTTTGATCGCCAATACTTCATCAACATTTCATAAGGATGAAAGACTCGGGAATACGCATGCTATGCATGGAAAATGTAATTCTGAGATGGAGATGCCCGAAGAAACATCCTTTCTTAGTTAACCATGCATTAGGTACCATGTTCAATCATTTTTTTTAAGTGAAATGGGTTTATGATCCCAACACGGTTGGCTCATGGTACCGAAATATGCAACTAAGAATGCAACATGAATTTTCGCGCTTTCTTTTTTTGTTTTTGTCTTGCAGGGGAAAACGCAAGGGTCACGCATGAGCAAACATGAAAACAAGTAGTATGCAATTTGTAGATCAAAAATGTTTGTTGAACACATATGCATGATGATGCAATGACTCATGCAAAATGTGATGCTGGAATATGATAACGAACAAATGTAGGAACGATATGTTCATTATGATGCCATGAAGAGATGCTTATGCGAGGCATGATATGAATGCATTTACAGACACGAGAGCCTGGAAAATTATCTCTTCTTACTTGCACACTTGGGGGTGTAGTGCCCCATGTGTACAGTTAAGAAGGTGATATGGACCTTCCAACCTCCCATGACAAAAGGACGAGACCAAAAGACAACTCGAGCGTGACGACATGACGCAGACGCGCAAAAGCATAACACGAGACGTACACAGCATGACAATATCCACAAATAATCGTACGACAAAGGCATACATTGTAACATCCTGGAAATTTCTACCCGGAATTTTTGAAAACGATGTATTTTGAATGATTATATATATATATATATATAAGTATTATTCAGTGTATATGCCTATATGTTCTTGGTAGAAGTAGGGATAGTGGGGGCAAGATACGCGGGTTAGGCTAATTAAGGAAGAGAAGTCCATAACTGGGAGGTTATGGGTTAATTCTTAATTAATTAGTTTAAAAATCATCGTTTTGCGTGCAACTTGAAATTTAACAAAACCAACCTCTGAACCACGCTCGGGGTTTTATTCTGAGCGTTTTGATATATATATTGATTACTTTCGAAAACTGGCCCCGACGAACGCAGAGAAACACGAGGAACTGGAACCAGAGAAACGGCATGCAAATCGAGGCAGGATTTTAGCGTTTCAAAGGTCATATTTTTCTCACTTTTTGTGGCTGAGTATGGGTCACAATCAAAAGAGAAAGTGGGCCCTTTTTGCTCCACTCAAATGGAGACATGTGGCATAGCTTAAATAAAATAATAGAAAAAGAGAAAACCCTTTTTAAAACCAAAAAGCACCTCTCTCTCTCTCCTCACTCAGCCCAAAAGAAATTTCAGAAGCTCTCCCTCTCTCTCACGCAGCCTTCTTCTTCTTTTCTTCCTCCACCATTGTTGCCCAACAAAGCTTCAACCTTTGGTGCCCATTTCTGCTCCAAATCGCGAAAGGAGGACATTTTCGGAGTCGTGAAGCACGTCTCTACGTGTGGGACTTCGAAATTTCAGGTTTGGGTGGACTTCTTTCTCCTTTGATTTTCGTGGGTATGGGGTTTTGGGAGATATGATGGGTAGTCTTGCTAGGTTTCTGCTTTATGATGATTATTTGTGAAGAAACTTGTTGAAAGCTTGTTGAACTTGCCATGTTTGGATGAGTTAAACATACCCATTCAGTTTTAGGGTTTTTATGATGATGCTTGTGATGTTGATGTGCTGAAATTGCTTATGGAAACTGTTAGAGATGAAGGGTAGAGTTAACATAGGGTTAGAAAGTGAGAATGTGGTGTTATGAGTGGAAAAAGAGTGAGGCTTTGAGAGTTGGAAGGTTAAATCTGGATTCTGTGGTAAATGGAGATTAAAGTGAGTTAATCCTAGCTTGAAATGTCATTTAGGACTTATGAGAAAGTTTGGACTGTGCTAGGGAGAAAAACAAATGACCAAAGTGAACCAAGAGCCATTTCTAGGGCAAAATTGGGTGTTGAGGAGTCAAATTTTGATTCGGTGGAATTTTAGGTGTAAATCCAGTTTGAGCAAGTCTAGATTGATGTTATGGACTGGTGTGAGGTGAGAGTTTGCTTCAAATTTACCTCATTCTCAATTTCACTTTTCAAACCTAGAAAACCCATTGAATTGAGGGGTTTTGGACACCTAGATTTTGTGTTGCTGTGTTTTGAAGCTTGACTTTGGTTTAGACATGATTGATACATGATTTGGGACTTGTAGGATTTGATTTGGGCAAAATTGGATGAGGGGAAGTGTGGTTTTCGAAATCTGCACTTTATGCAGAATTTTGCTGTGAAATTGTGCAGCAGAATTTTGCATAAGTGCAGAAAATGCTTATGTTTTGCTGGTTGTGGAAAGAGTAGTGCAGAATGAGTTCTGGATGTTTGCTAGTAGATCCCAACGGTCAAAATGTAGGTTTATGTGCTAGAGACTTCCAGTAAAATGTTCGAGTCGATCCAACGGTTAACGAACTGGAACGGAGGAATTGTTACTGGGGTCTTTAAGTGAGAAAAGCTGTGATTTTGGTTGGTATTTTGGGCAGAGTTTTCTGCCTTTGCCCTGTTTTGCTTGGCTGTGATAGCTTGTGCTGTTTGAATTTTGTATTACTTGGATGTTGGGGAAGCTTGGGAGGATTGATGGGGACCCGGTGTTGAGAGAAACAAGGATATGGGCTACGTGGGAGTACGTGAGCTCAGTTGGAGGTGGGCAACAGGGGATGGTGGGTTTATGCGCGATTTGTGGATGTGGAAAACTTGTTGTGCACCATCGCCCGACCGCCACCTAGTACCACATGTGATGGATACCCCATAATCCTACAAGCTTGAGATGAGGAAGTATAGAAGGGTGAAACTTCCTGCTTTTATTCGTTGACCACAGAGTGGTACCTGGAGATATGTCGCGGGGGTCAGGAGACCTTGGGGACGTCGGGTGGGGTGCTATTGCCCAAAACCAAGCTTGACCAATCCCGACCCAACTCGGGCATAGTCAGTCAGTGAGAACCTGTGATGTACCTAAACAGGCGAGCTCCTGGCAGTCAACAGATAAAAGGAACAAAGACAACAAAGCAAGGAGGCTTGTGTGGTGGCTGGCCAGCTGTGAACTTTGTGTGATATATGGGTTATTGCCTCTGGTAATCGATTACCAATGGTGGGTAATCAATTACAAGGCTTAAAAATGAAGGCAAGAGGCTAAGATGGTCTCTGGTAATCGATTACCAAGGGGTGTAATCGATTACCAGGCTTGAAAACGAGGTCAGGAAACTAGGAGAGCTTCTGGTAATCGATTACCAAGGGGTGTAATCGATTACCAGGCTTAAAAAAGGAAACTGGGAGATGGTGGAGGCCTCTAGTAATCGATTACCAGCCTGTGTAATCGATTACACAGAGGAATGGGTCACTGGTAATCGATTACCAGGTATGTGTAATCAATTACACAGTGCATTTTTGCATATTTCATGTTATGAGGCTGTGTAATTCGAGTTTAGCCTCTGGTAACCGATTACCAAGTCTGTGTAATCGATTACCAGAGATGAAAAGCCTTAAGATACCCCTTTTACCTGCATATAGTGTTTAAGAGACGAATTCTGTGCGGTGTAGTTAGATTCTTGTGAAAGAGGCTACCCCTTTCTTTTCCTTCTTGTAGATCGTGATGGCGGCGCAGCTAATCCATGATCGAGTAGAGATGGAGTGCCTAGAGGGAGCTTGGGAGACCTTCGAAGGCAACGCGAAGTGCCGATTTCGGGGCACGATTCGATTCACGGCTACTTCTTTGGTGCATCCAGATGAACCTGCACGGACGCTTCAGCGCACTGTGGAGTGGATACTACCCACGCCTACACCATATCGTCTAGTGGAGCCCGTCCAAGTGATCGAGGTAACGTCATCCGAGGAAGACCCTGAGGAGGATCTTGAGGAGCTACCTCCTGAGCCTGCTGTGGATGCTCTTGACTTTCTAGAGGGTGATGAGGATCCACTTCTTGAGGTGGATTCTCCCGAGGAAGTCATGTCGGCATCTGAGGCAGATTCTACGGAGGATAGTGGCCCGGGGGAGATGGTGATCAGCGGAGGCTCTTCATCATAGTGGACAGTTCCATGGACTAGTTTTATATACTTTTTGAGGGTGGGTGTATCTAGGACAGACTGTTAGGTTTACTCTTTTGTTTTTGTATGGGTAGACCCGTTGTATAGGAATTTGATGATTGTATACATGTGGCTGAAGCCACCACTGTGGACGCCTTTGCTCTGGATGACACTATGCATTTTGTAAAACTCCCATATTTTGGACAGCTTTAAATGATGAATGTATTTATGATCAATCTTGTTATTTGAGAAGAAAGCATTTGCAACTTTATTTGTAAAAGAGTTTACCGACCGTATTTTATTCTTTTATTTTCAAGCAAGTCGGAGACAAGGTTTAGACAAGGTTTCACTATTATCAAGCAAGTCGGAGACCTAGCATGATGATAGATTCACCTCCACTCCTTAAATTCCCATGAACCCGGGTGTAGGGCCCCTTTTTTACTCAAACCTGTGGGTGCTTAGAATGCAGTGTAAAGAATGCGAAATAGACAACAGTTATTTACATTTTACAAAGTTCAACAAATGCACACACAAAGTTTCACAAATCCACAATTCCTTAAAAATAGGCCTAACTCACAAAAACTCCCCAGTGGAGTCGCCAACTGTCGCAACATGCCCTTTTGCGGGCGAGCGAGGCGAGGCTCACGGGTGCGCTTTCCAAAGGAGGAAAGATGCGCAAAGTCGCCACCAACGTTTATTTGTGGAAAACGTCGGGAAAACCGAAGGAAACCGGTCAAAATGAAAATTCTAAGTTCGGGAGTTGTATTTAAGTTTGAGGAAGGTATTAGCACCTCTCACGTTTGTCTCAAAGGACAACAGCCTATTTTTTAGAATTGTGGAAATTGTATTACCTTAACTTTTATTTCTTTTTATTTTTTGAGGTCGACAAAAGCGGGGCTTTTGCTCCTACGTATCCTCCATTGGAGAGGGAATCAGACCTACGTAGTTATTTCTTAAGAGTGAATCAAGTGATTCTGTTTACTTGAATTTGTGATCATTTTTAAGGCGTTGGACCTTAAAAATGATCCTTTTTACTTGGTAAGAAACTGAAATGATAAACTTTCAAACCCTATTTTTTGTGGACGAGCTCGACTAGGAGAGTTGATTTTAGCCTTAGTTTCACTTTAGTTATTAGTCAATCCAATTAAGAATGAGAAATCCCAAAGAGAAAACGTCCGATTGATTTTTTCGCTTCATTTTACTAAAAGATATTTTTTATTATTATATTATTATTTTACCTCTTTTTTGATTTCCAACGTGGTTACGGCACGACCGAACGGTCGGAATTCATTTTAACCGAAATTAACGGATGATACAATTCAAATGATCGATGGAAATTTATTTTATTTTTTGATTAGGCGAGAAATGACTTAAATAAATGACTGAAGCACGTCAAAAGGGGGTATAGAAAGCGAATGAAAACGAGAATAAAAATACATGAAACAAAATGTGGACCACCACGGGTACATAGAATGAATTGAAAAGCTCGGTTTGGGGTACTTACCAGTTGATGACTGAAGAAAGCGAAGAACGAACGATGAATGTCGAAGAACGGTTGAAAATCTTCACGTAATTACTCATGGAAACGTTACGGAAGCGCCTCGGCTTGGATTTTCTTCACGGAAACAATTTTCCTCAGCAATTTCGAGAGAATAAGAAGTGTCAAGAAGGCTGAACCCTTTCCAGCCAGGTTGCTTCCTCCAGAAGCAATCGCCTTCTAGAGGAAGAAACTGGAAGGCCCAAGTGGGCCTGATTGTTATTTACACCCCATTTTTTACTAAATGCACCCCCTTTGTTTTTTTGTGATTCTTTTTCTGTAACGTTACGAAACTTTACGAATTTCGTAATGATACTTATTTTCCTTCCGCAAGGTTACGAATCCTTACGGATTATGTATTTACTCTTTTTTAGCTTTCGAAGAAGTTACGAAAACTCACGGATTGCGAAAAACACCTCCTTTCGATTTCCGTCACATTACGGAATTTTCACGGATCGCGTAAGCCTGCTTCCTTTTGATTTTCGGCACGTCTCGGGACTTCACATATTGTGCAACAAAGGGTGCCAAGTATCTCGAAGCGGCCAATCAAAGGTTGTATATCATCAAATAATAATCCCCGGACGAAATTAGGGTATGACAGCACCCTTTGTTGCACAATACGTGAAGTTCCGTGACATGCCGGAGATCAAAAGGAAGCATTGTTACACAATCCGTGAGTTTTCGTAACCTTCCGAAAGCTACAAAAGGAGTAATTACATGACCCAAAAGGTTCCGTAACCTTACGGAAAGAAAACAAGTAACGTTACGAAATTCGTAAAGTTTCGTAACGTTACGGAAAAAGAATCACCAAAAAAAGCAAAGGGGGTGTATTTAGTAAAAAAAGGTGCAAATAGCAACCAATCCCACTTGGGCCTTCCGGGATGTTCCTCCAGAAGGCGGTTGCTTCTGGCGGAAGCAACCTGGGCGAGCTGGGTGGCAAGCTCCTCCCCTATTTTCCTATAAATAGAGGGAGGAGTGAAGGTGAAAGGGGTCAGCCCTTCTGGTACTTCGTAATCACTTAAAATTAGTGAGGAAAATTGTTTCCGTGAAGAAAATCCAAGCCGAGGCGCTTTCGTAACGTTTCCGTGGGTGATTTCGCGAAGATTTTCAACCGTTCTTTGTCGTTCGTCATTCGTTCTTCGTCGTTCTTCGGTCTTCAACCGGTAAGTTCCCGAAATCGAACTTTTCAATTCATTCTATATACCCTTAGTGGTCCTCATTTGTTTCACGTACTTTTATTTTCATTTCATTTACTTTTCGTACCCCCTTTTGACGTGCTTTAGTCATTTACTTAATTCATTTTCTCGCCTAATCAAAAAATAAAATAAAATTCGACCGATCATTTGAATTGTAATATCCGTTAATTTCTGTTAAAGTGAAATCCGACCGTTCGCTCATGTCGTAACCACATTGGAAACCAGAAAGAGGTAAAATAATAATATAATAATAAAAAAAATATCTCTTAGTAAAATAAACCAAAAAAATCAATCGAACGTTTCTCTTTGGGATTTCTCTTTCTTAATTGAATTGACTAATAACTAAAGTGAAACTAAGGCTAAAATCAACTCGCAAAGTCAAGCTCGTCCACAAAAAATCACTAAAAAGGATTTTAAGGTTCGATACCTCAGTTTTTCTCACCAAGTAAAAATGGATCATTTTAAGGTCCAACGCCTTAAAAGGACCACCTTCAAAGTAAAAAGAATCGCTTGATTCGCCCTTTTGAAAGAACTACGTAGGTCTGATTTCCTCTTCAATGGAGGGTACGTAGGAGCAAGAGCCCCACTTTTGTTGACCTCAAAAACTAAAAAGAAATAAAAGTTTAGATACACAATTTCACACAATTCTAAATTAAGGTTGTTGTCCTTTGGGAAAAACGTGAGAGGTGCTAATACCTTCCTCAAACGTAAATACAACTCCCGAATCTGGAATATTCTTCATGACCGGTTTCCTTCGGTTTTTTCGACGTTTTCCACAAATAAACGTTGGTGGCAACTCCACGCATTTTCCTTCTTTGGAAGATGCACCCGTGAGCCTCGCCTCGCTCGCCCGCAAAAGGGTAGGTTGCGACAATAGTGATTTGATTATATCCCGAGTAACCATCAAGAAAACAATATAATTCTTAGTCGGCTAGTCTCTCCAGCATTTGGTCCATGAATAGCAATGGCAAATGATCCTTTCTAGTGGCTTTATTAAGTTTTTTGTAATCAATACACATTCTCTAACTCATAACAGTCCGAGTTGGAATAAGCTCATTTTTCTCATGCTTCACCACAGTCATACCACCTTTCTAGTGGCTTTATTATGTTTTTTGTAATCAATACACATTCTCCAACCCGTAACAGTCCGAGTTGGAATAAGCTCATTTTTCTCATGCTTCACCACAGTCATACCAACTTTCTTTGGAACAACCTGTACAGGGCTTACCCATTGGCTATTTGAAATAGGATATATCATTCTAGCCTCCAATAGCTTGACTACCTCCTTTTTGACAATTTCCTTCATTGTTGGATTAAGGCATCTCAGTGGCTGAGCTATAGGTTTATAATCCTCTTCCATTAAAATCCTATGCATGCAATAAGAAGGACATATACCTTTAAGGTCAAATAAGGTCTAGCCCATGGCTTCTATGTTCTCCTTCAAAATTTTCACTAGCTTCTTTTCTTCTTCTTCTTCTTCTTCAAAAAGACTTGAATTAATGATAACTGGCTTCTGTGAATCACTTGCAAGAAAAACATATTTCAAATTTGGAGGTAATGCTTTCAACTCCATTTTGTATTCCTCATTCTTCTTTTCTTTTGCCAATTCCTCAAAGAGAGATCAGTGGTAAAGAATTTTCTTGAAAGCATCTAGTTTTTGGAGAGAATCTTTTCTTTGAATCAACCTCTTGGAGTCTTAAATCCCTTCATCCAAGACATCCACTCTAAAACACTCCCTCTTATCTTTAGGGTGCTTCACGGCTTCAAATACATTAAATTGCACTTTCGCATCTTGCACCCTAACAATCTTTTCCATCATCAACATCAATTAAAACTTCAGCAGTCTTCATGAAATGTCTGCCAAGAATCAATGGAACTTCTCTATCCTCATCCATATCCATCACTACAAAGTCGACTGGAAAGAGAAATTTGTCAACTTTCACCAATACATCTTCAATAATGCCATAAGGATGCTTGATAGTTCTGTCGGCTAACTGCAATGCCATCCTTGTTGGTTTGATTTCTACCTCTCCTATCCGCTTGATCATGGACAAGGGCATTAGGTTGATACTTGCACCAAAATCAAGAAGTTCCTTTCTGTCATACCCTAATTTCGTCCGGGGACCATTGTTTGTCGGCATGCGACCTTCGTTTGACCACCTCAAAATGTTTAACACCCATCATTGTGGAATCCATAAAGTTCTGAGATGTTTCGAGATGAAACCGGTCAAAAATATGAAAACGGGAGTGTATTTAGCAAAGTGGGTGTGTGTAAATAAATTGTTACACTCTAATTTCATTTGAGGACCATTGTTGATCGCTTTGGAAGGCTTAACACTCATCGCGGTGGAATCCGTAAAGTTTCGTAAGATTTCGGAAAGAAAACAGCCAAAAACACAACAATTGGGAGGGGGTGAACTTATCAAGATAGGGGTGTAAATAGTAAGCTCCTCCATGCTGTTGAAAATGGTTTCTGGGGCTTCCGTGGCTTCCGTAAAATTTCTGTAAACCTTGGGTAACGATATTTCACTTAACATTGGTGAATGGGAAGAGAAAAAAAGATGACTATCAAATCCGAAACACTTCCATAACTTTTTCGTGAAGTACGAAAAGGGGGGTGAACTTAGTAATTGGGGTGCGCTTAGAAATCTTCCTCAAGAAGCCTCTGGGCGGCAAGCACCTCCCTTTTTTCCTATAAATAAGGGAGGGGGGTGCTGTTTCAAAATGTTCATGACCCCTTGGCTACGCATTTCGGTTATTTTGGGTGAAAAAATGTGTTTCGTGAAGAAAAATCAAGTCGAAGTGCTTCCGTAATGCTTCTGTAACGCTTCCGAAAGCGATTCTGTGGAAATTCTTGATCATTCTTGATTGTTCTTCGTTTGTTCTTCGTCGTTATTCAGTCTTCAACCGGTAAGTTCCCGAAATCAAATCTTTCAATTCATTCTATGCACCCTTAGTGGTCCCTACTTGTTTTGTGTACTTTCACTTTAATTTCGCTTACTTTCAGTTTTCTTTTCTTCTGCTTTAACGAGCTTTTAACCATTTATTTAAGCCGTTTTCTCACCTAATAAATGATAAAATGAATTTCAACCGATCATTTGTGTTGTAATCTCGTTTAATCACTATTAAAACAAAATCTAGCTTATCGTTCACGTTATAGCCTCGGTTAAACAAAAAAAAAGCAAAATAATAATAAAATAATCAAAATATCTTGAAAAAAATAATAATAAAAATCAATCGGATGTTTTTATTTGAAAGTTTCCTTGAATTAATTGACTAATAATCAAAGTGAAACCAACGCTAAAATCAACTCACAAATCAAGCTTTGTCCGCAAAAATCACTAAAACCGTTTTAAGGTCCAACGCCTTAAACGATCCTCTTTGCTTTTATCGTTTAACATGGACCATTCAAAAACATAAAATCAACATGTAATTTTACCACTTTTGCAAGAACTGTGTAGGTCTGATTTCCTCATCGCAATTGAGGATTCGTAGGAGCAAAACCCCTGTTTTTGTCGACCACCCCAAGAGATCGTTAATGGTCCAATGCCTTAACGTTTCTCTACTTTCAAAAACCAAGAGATCATTAATGGTCCAACGCCTTAAAATTTTTCTCCTTTCAAAATCAAAACATCGTTTAATGGTCCAACGCCTTAAATGACCTTTTGTTCGGTTAAAATATATCTTGCAAAAAAAGATAAAAACAACTTAACCAACGTTTAGTTCTAAAAGAACTACGTAGGTCTGATTTTCTCATCGCAATTGATGATACGTATGAGCAAGGGAAACACCCTTGTCGACCACAAAAAGATAAAAAATACAAAAAAACACAAAAAGCATAAAAACACAAAAAGACATAAAAAAGGAAAATAAAACATTTTGAAGTCATATTTGCACACTTGATTACAGGTTGTCGTCCTTTGTGACGGACACGTGGGGTGCTAATACCTTCCCCGTGCGTAAAAACAACTCCCGAAACTTTCACGATTAAAGTTCGTAGACCACACCTTTCCGGTTTTTCTGACGTTTTCCTCAAATAAACGTTGGTGGTGACTCCATGCATTTTCCTTTCTTGGAAGACGCACCCGTGAGCCCTCGCGTCGCCCTCCTGCCGAAGGGTAGGTTGCAATAGTTGGCGACTCCACCAGGGACTGTTTTTAGAGAGTTAGGCCTTCTAATCTCGTGCAATATCATGGCTTCCTCTTTTGTCAGTTTCCTTTTATTTCTCTTACGTTCTTATATATAACTCTTTGATGCTTTTAGTGTGTTTTTGAAATGTATGCATGAGATAGATATTTATTCATTTGATGCACACAAACACCAACACTATTTGTACACACGATGAGTTGAAAAGGGGCCCTATACCTGGGTCCATGGGAACATAAGGAGTGGAGGTGAATCTGTGGTCATGCTAGGTCTCCGACATGCTTGATAACAATGAACCCTCATCTAGAGTTTTTCTCTTTGATAACATATTGTTGTTGGTAGTCCCTACTGCCGCAATATGTTTTTCGAAGGGGATGATACCTCTAGAAACCATCAAGAGAGATATGACCACCTTGGGAATTATCACTAAAAGCCTTTTAGTTCCTCCTGTTTAGGTCCCTAAAATAGGGGTACAAAGCGAACACGTTGCGCTGCGTGTGTTTTAAACACTGCCATGCATATAACCTAAATGTCATGTACGTCTTTGTTGTATGATTATTTGAGGATATTGCTATGTTGTGTACATCCCCCTATTGTGCTTTTGTGCATCTGCATCATGTCGTCACGCATGCGTTGTATGTTGGTCTCGTCTTTTGTCACGGGAAGCTGGAAGGTCCATATCACCTTCTTAACTGTACACATGGGGCACTGCGCCCCCAAATGCAGAAGTAAGAAGATATGATTTTTCGGTCTCTCGTGTCCGTAAATGCATTCATATCATGCACCGCATAAGCAATCTCTTCATGGCATCATAATGGACATATCGTTCCTACATTTGTCACTTACCATATTCATGCATTGCACTTTGCATAAGTCACTTCATCACCATGCATCTGCATCTAACATGTTTTTTGCATACCATTTGTTTTCATGTTTACTCATGCATGATCCTTGCATTTTCCTCTGCAAAACAAAAACAAAAAAAGGAAGCATGAAAATTCACGCTGCATTCTTAGTTGCATATGTTCGGTACCATGAGCCAACCATGTTGGGATCATAAACCCGTTTCACTTAAAAATAAAATGATTGAACATGGTACCTAATGCATGGTTAACTAAGAAAAGATGTTTCTTCGGGCATCTCAATTTCATAATTACATTTGTCATGCATAGCTTAAGTATGCTCGAGTCATTCATCTCTGTGAAATGTTTTCAAATTATTGGCAATTGAAATTGCCATTCCTTGGGTTATGGGGTTGAACCAAGCTCATGCTTTTACGAAAAAGGTTCATCAAGTCAAGTTGAAGTATGAAAGTAACCATCTTGCAAAAATTGGGGCAAAAGATGGATCGGGTTACATCGTTGCTTCGTCTACTGCCGAACACATTTAGGATTGTTGATGTCCTTGTTACTTCTAGTTTCACCTTGACAAAGATGTCATGGACCATGTTGAAAATATAAATTGATTCAACCCCATGTCCTGCGTAAAAATTTGCAATACTTCAACTGTGCATCATTCACATACATCCATGCTTTTCATTGGTTGCATTTCTGATTGCATTATTTCCTTGAAAAAAAATGAACTTAATCATTGTTATTAAAAGGAAAGAACACGCTTTACGGTGCCCTTATCGAACCCGTGCTAGAGCTAGAGTAATGGGTGAAGTAGAGGAGGTGCAAGAGCAGATGAAGGCCGACACGGAGGCCTTGAAAGAGCAAATGTCCACAATGATGAAGGCCATGATCAGCATAAAGGAGATAATGGAGGTCAATGCGGTTGTAATAGCCGCTACCAGCACCATTGTTGAGGTGGACCTGACCCCCCCATATGGCGTCAACCAAATAAATCATCCAACCCCAGATATGGTAGGTCTGGAAGGCAAAGAGTTGGGAGGTACGGGCGGCCCTCATTTAGTGCAAAAAACAGGCATGTCTTCCAACTATACACCACCCAATGTGGCGTACACTCCCATTGAGAATGTCAATAACTCCACTCCGATACTCATTGAGAGCCAACAACCTCAATCTAATCATGCACATGTCTCTCAACCCATGGGGGAGACACATGTGCAGATGAAGGCCAACACGGAGGCCTTGAAAGAGCAAATGTCCACAATGGAGGCCGACACTCCCTCATTTAGTGCAGATGAAGGCCGACACGGAGGCCTTGAAAGAGCAAATGTCCACAATGATGGACGCCATGATGAGCATAAAGGAGATAATAGAGGTCAATGCGGTTGTAATAGCCGCTACCATCACCATTGTTGAGGTGGACCTGATCCCCCCATATGGCGTCAACCAAATAAATCATCCAACCCCAGATATGGTAGGTCTGGAAGGCAAAGATTTGGGAGGTACGGGCGGCCCTCATTTAGTGCAAAAAACAGGCATGTCTTCCAACTATACACCACCTAATGTGGCATACACTTCCAATGAGAATGTCAATAACTCCACTCCGATACTCATTGAGAGCCAACAACCTCAATCTAATCATGCACATGTCTCTCAACCCATGGGGAGACACATGAAATGCCCTACAATAATTTAGCCGACTTCGAGCCTTACCTTGAATATGCCACTAAAGGGCAAGCAGTTGGTGGTATACCCCTGCAAAACACTTTGGAGGGCCCTCAGTATCACCCATAACCACACCCCTTGCATTCCACAACGGGTAAAAACCCTCATGCTATGGCAGAAATGGGAGAAGTTGGATCATCTAGAGGAAAGGCTCAGGGTCGTTGAAGGAGGCAGAGATTATGCCTTTACTGATGTAGAAGAGTTGTTCCTAGTACCCAAACATGGTCATTCCCAAGTTCAAGGTGCCGGACTTTGACAATTACAAGGGGACTACTTGCCCCAAGAACCATCTAAAGATGTATTGTCAAAAGATGGGGGCATACGCAAAAGATGGGAAACTGCTGATGCATTTCTTCCAAGAAAGTCTTACTGGGGCAGCTGTCACCTGGTATACTAACTTGGAACCTTCCCGAGTCCATTCTTGGAAGGACCTAATGGTTGCCTTCGTTAGGCAGTATCAATACAATTCTGATATGGCTTCGGATAGGATGCAACTACAGAGCATATGCAAGAGGGGGCACAGATCTTTCAAAGAATACACCTAAAGGTGGAGGGATCTGGCAGCCCAAGTGCTTCCCTCAATGACGGAGAAAGAAATGATAACAATGATAGTAGACACATTACCAGTGTTCTATTATGAAAAATGGTGGGTTACACACCTCCAAGCTTTGCGGATTTGGCCTTCGCTAGTGAAATGATCGAAGTGGGTCTGAAAAGAGGCAAATCTGATCATCATGCTTTGATAAATGCAAAAACTGGGGCAAATGAAGAGGGTGAGAGTGAGGGAGAAACCCATGCTGTGACTTCCATTCCTATACAGCCAAGTTTCCCACCAACCCAACAATGTCATTATTCAGCCAATAACAACCCTTCTCCTTACCCATCACCCAGTTATCCACAAAGGCCATCCCTAAATCAACCACAAAAGCCGCCTACCACGCAACCAATGCTAAACACTACCTTTAGCACGAACCAAAACACCAACCGAGGAAGGAATTTTGCAGCAAAAAGCCTGTAGAATTCACCCCAATTCTGGTGTCCTATGCTAACTTGCTCCCTTATCTACTTGATAATGCAATGGTAGCCATAACCCCTGCTAGGTTTCCTCAACCTCCATTTTTCTGAAGATACGACTCGAACGCAACATGTGCATGTCATGGAGGAGTTCCGGGACATTCCATTGAGCACTGTATGACCTCAAAGCGCAAGGTGCAAAGTCTAATTGATGTGGGCTGGCTGATTAGGATTTTCAAGTTTATGCCATTATAGTAAACCACAGTTACAATGCTAAATAAAATGGATAAATTTGACATCTTTGTCCCTCATCCTCTCGTAATTACATCTTTGCTTCCATTGAAATGTGGGTGCAAGCCATTGGTTTGTTTGCTCAAGCGACATGCACTCCTGAGTTTGGACTTCCAAGACCGTTCAATCAGAAATTACTCGTGCTACACATTTGGTGAGGATGCCGTAAACAACGAGTAAAGCCGAAAAGTTAAAAAAGAAAAGGAAAAAAGCATTTGATTGACTGTGTTTTCAAGTAAAATATAGACGTTCATGTGACCTCATTTTATCATTCTGGAAAGTTTGTCTTTTTTAGAGAGAAGTGAGTTATCAAGAATAGGATTCATTTGACTTAATCCGTCAACTGAAAAAATCCTTCAACTATTTCTCATCGTTGGAAAATTCTTTTTGCAAGAATCAACCACTTCTTTCATTCTTCCTTGCTACAAGGTTGTGAAAACAAAACAACGATGGTTACCTTAGAGCCCTACACTGGGGCAATGAAAGGCACCATGCATAAATCTCAAGTGATCCTAGGGGAAGATTAGAATTTCTCACTCAATAGGTTCCCTGCTACAAGGTCATGACGAATGACAATGATTGGTACCTCAAAGCCTTACACTGGGGCAATGAGGGGCATCGTGCATGAGCCTCAAGTGAACATATAGGGGCAGATCAAAAGTTCTCACCCGTCGATGTTTTTAAACAAAAAAAGGGGGGGACAAACCCTGGAATTTCAATGGATTGTCGTCACTCCAAAATGGTCAAGTGACTAAATCAAACATAACATACACTCTGAGGGAGTTCTCGGAGAGATTTGCAAAAGATAGGATAAGGTTGCATGAATTATCACCTCTTTCAAAAGGAAAGTCAATCTGTGTTTTCAAAATAAATTAAATCAAAATCAAAATCACAAAACAGGGAAAGAATGTCATGAACATTGTACAACTTTCCATTATATGGCATTGTTTCATATGAAGTCCGCATTTACCAAATTTGACGACAAAGGTTGCATACATCTGCATCCCTAAAAATCATGTTAACTGCATAGATATCCTACATCTACTGTCCAATCTTTTGAATTTGGAATGCACGGCCCTCTCAATAAGTCAATCTCTTGCTTTCTCATAAGGGTGGACCCTTGGGTACTAGTACCGTCACCTTCAGATGGCTACACGCCCTCGCCTTCAGAGGGCTGCACGCCCTCGCCTTCAGAGGGCTGCACGCCCTCACCTTTAGAGGGCTACACGTTCTCACCTTCAAAGGGTTGCATGCCCTCGCCTTCAAAGGACTACATGTCCTCCCCTTCAGAAGGCTACACGCCCTCGCCTTCAAGGGACTACACGTACTCGCCTTTAGAGGACTGCACATCGTCGCCTTCAGAGGGCTACACGCCCTCGCCTTCAGAGGACTACACGTCCTCACCTTCAGAAGGCTACACGCCCTCGCCTTCAGAGGACTACATGTCCTTGCCTTTAGAGGGCTACACGCCCTCACCTGCAAAGGGTTGCACGCCCTCGCGTTCAAAGGGCTACACGCCCTTGCGTTCAAAGGGCTACACGCCTTCATCTTCAAAGGGCTGCACGCCTTCGCCTTTAGAGGACTACATGTCCTCACCTTCATAGGGCTACACGCCCTCACCTTCAGAGGACTACACATCCTCACCTTCATAGGGCTACACGCCCTCACCTTCAGAGGACTACACGTCCTCGCCTTCAGAGGGCTACACACCCTCACCATCAAAGGGCTACACGCCCTCACCTTCAGAGGACTACACATCCTCGCCATCAGAGGGCTACACGTCCTCGCCTTCAGAGGGCTACACACCATCGCCTTCAAGGGACTCCACGTACTCACCTTTAGAGGACTGCACATCGTCGCCTTCAGAGGGCTACACGCCCTCGCCTTCAGAGGGCTACACGCCCTCGCCTTTGGAGGACTACACGTCCTCGCCTTCAGATGGCTACACGCCCTCGCCTTCAGAGGACTACATGTCCTTGCCTTCAGAGGGCTACAGGCCCTCACCTGCAAAGGGTTGCACGCCCTCGCGTTCAAAGGGCTGCACACCCTTGCGTTCAAAGGGCTACACGCCTTCATCTTCAAAGGGCTGCACGCCTTCGTCTTTAGAGGACTACACGTCCTCACCTTCATAGGGCTACACGCCCTCACCTTCAGAGGACTACACATCCTCACCTTCATAGGGCTACACGCCCTCACCTTCAGAGGACTACACGCTCTCGCCTTCAGAGGGCTACACGCCCTCGCCATCAGAGGGCTACACGCCCTCACCTTCAGAGGACTGCACGTCCTCGCCATCAGAGGGCTACATGCCCTCACCTTCAGAGGACTACACGTCCTCGCCTTCAGAGGGCTACACGCCCTCGCCTTTAGAGGACTACACATCCTCGCCTTCAGAGGGCTGCACGCCCTCTCCTTCATAGGACTCCACATCTACGCCTTCATAGAATTCAAGGTCCTCTGCCCTTAATGCCTAATGGAGGCCTGAACTCCCGGGTTAGGGGCAAGAGTTTGCTTTTATCAGTTCCTAGGCCACCCCCTGATATTGGAGGACAGCCAACTGTGCGAGCACAACCAGAGAGAGAGGCTATCGTGCAGCTACTATGCATACCGGGGCAAGATTTCACCCATCGACCACAATGCTGATCTCCCCCTGCGGAAGTATCAGTTGGGATCGCGCCCGCTAGACACCTAGGGGACCCGGAGGAGCCCAACATGGCCCTGGGGTTTCCAGCTCTTGTTACGGGCCTCTGTCAGTCCTACAGGGTGCCCGTCCCCCCCAGCAAGGTCATGCCATCGCGACATAGGTAAGCATGCACTTCTCTCATCTGATTTCTGATGTCATCTATTGTCTGCAGGGATCGCGCCCGCAAGACACCCAGTGGACCCGGAGAAGTCCAACAGGGTCTTGGGGTTTCCAGCTCTAATTACGAGTCTCCATCAGATCTACGAAGTGCCTGTCACCCCCAGCAAGGTCATCAAGCCCTCTACTAACCGAGCTTTCATCAAGAAGTACTGCGCCCACAGGCAGGCGCAGGGCGAGACACCATAATAGCCTAGGGATGGCCGGCAGCGGGCAACAGACGCACCGTCGCCACCTCCAAAGCCCCTCAGCTCATCTACAAAACCTGGAGCGTTGCCTACGACCCGTGGTCGACCAGTAGGCGACCAAGTCCAAAGCCAAAGGTAAGCAAAAGTACTAGGTCCGTGACCGACAAGTCATCACGCGTCCAGCTCAAGACGTTAAAGAAGTGCTAGTAGGAGGCAACCTAGTACCCTTTAAATTTCTGCTTGTTATTTGATCACCATTTTTTTTTCAAGTCATAGTAGGACACACCTAGTTGCTCATGAACCAAGGAATTTAAATAAAACAAGCACAAGCTCAGAAGGTAGTCATACCTCACAAATATATATATGTTAACAAATTGGTCCGTAATGGACAGATAGGATGTAAGAATGCAGTAATTTAAAGGGTACAGTAAACGCTGTTTTGTACCTATCTGATTCTTGGATTTGGATTTGCCAAAATCCAGATTTCATATCAAATTTTGAAAATACCTTTGCAGAATTTAATCTGTTAAGCAAATCTTTTTTGTTTGGAATGGGATATCTAATCCATTGTAATGCTTGATTTAGTGGTTTGTAATTTATGACTAAGCGGGGTGTTCCATGCTCAATTTTAGATTGTTTGTTGACATAAAAAGCCGCACAAGACCATGGGCTCTTACTTTTCCGGATTAGGCCTTTATCAAGCAAATCCTTGATTTCCTTTTGACAGTATTGAAGAAGTTCTTCATTCATTTGGATTGGTCTGGCTTTTGTGGGAATTTGTTTTTCCCTAAAGTCTTTCTCATAGGGGAGATCAACAATATGTTTCTTTCTGTCCCAAAATGCATGTGGCAATTCAGAACAGACGATTGATTCAATATGATTTAATAAAGATTGAATTTTTTTCTTTTACTTGGGGTTTTCCTAGTTGTATCTGAATATTATTAAAAGATACTTCTTCTTTTAAGAAGTTAATTTGATTAATCTTATTTTCTATAAGATTTATATTTCTGGAAATTGGTTTAGTTGAAAAATTAAATATAATCTTTCTTCCTAAATAATTTGTGGTTATTCCTTCATTAGATATTTGGATGGGAAACAGGGCTCTAATGAAGGGCGTTCCTAAGATTACTTCATTCTTAAGGTTTTTTACCAGAAGAAAGTTTGTGTTAATCCTAAGCCCTTGGTTTCCAATGATTGCATTTGATAGCTTAAAATTAATTTTTAATTTTGATCCATTTGCCGTACTTAATTTTTCTGAGGTTTTCTCCAAGAATTTTGTAGGAATTAATCCTTCTAAAATGCAGTTTGAATCAGCCCCTGTGTCAAATAAGGCCATTATTTCTAAAATGAAATCATTAATAATTATTTTTAGGTTTATGTAGAATTTTTGGATTTTAATCTTGTTGATTAATTCCATAAACATATCATCTTCTAAATTTTCTGGTTGATTTTCTTCACTGTTGTTGGCACTTTCAGAATCACTATCTTCCTCAAGCTGAGAAAGAATGATCTGATGAATTTCTTGTTGTTGACGAAGTTCTTTTACCTCTCTTTTTAGATTGTTTATCTCTGTTTGGAGATCTTGGATTGTCGTTGGTTTGGTTGAAGAATTTTCTAATCTCTTGAGTATGTTACTTACATCAAATTTGTTGTTCGTGATAAAATCCTTTTGTCTAGGTTTTACCTGTAATGTTTTCTTGAGTTTTTCCAGGAAAACCTTCTTTTCCTGGGGGTCGGGTATGGAATTGATTGCTTCAAACAAGAGATCTTGTTCTCTCGTTAGAGTATTGATTTGCCCATCATCATCTGTTGATGATAGTTGGTCATCTTGTTGGATTAGATTTAGGTTTTCATCGAAAAGCACGGAGGATGAAGTTTCTGTTTCTGTTTCCTCCTCCGAGGTTTCAATGAGCAAATTGTTTATTTGCTCTTCAATTGAGGGTTCTAGGTTAAGGTTTCTTAACTTCTTTTTTAGTCTACAATATTTGCTAATGTGGGCTTGTTTTCCACAATTGTAGCACGTTATTTTTGATTTTATTTTTTGTTTAGGATTTTCCATTTCTCTACTGGTTGAGGGTTTTTGAGAGTATCTTCGTTTTGAAAATCTTCTTCTATTGGCTGGCTTATGATCCTGGGCTTCTTTCTTAGAGGTTTGTTTCTTCTTTTGTTTTGGACAGGCTGGTAAGCCAAATAGTTCACAGAAGGAACCTAAATCCCTCTTTGTTTGAGCTTTTTCTTTGGCTAATTGCCTCTGAATTTTGTCATCCTGGCAGATTTTTAAGGCTACTTTTTGGACATAGGAAATTAATTGACCATAGCTTAAGTTTTCATATGGAATGTCTCCATTGGCAGATTGACTACGGATTTTATCTCTAACCTTGTCTCCTAATGATCTGGAAAGACCGGCTAGAAATTTTTCTTTCCAAAAAGGTTGTTGACTATCTTCTCTTGTGTAAACCCTAGTTAGGAAAGTATCTCTATACCACCTAAAATCCGCTAAGGTTCTACACTTAAGATTTGATAATAATTCTGCAGACCTATCTTTCCACAAGGATGGGTCTCCAATGAAATGTTGGGCTATTGTAAAAATTAATGTATTAACAGCGTCAGGAATCTCTTTATCATCGTCATTAGTAATGACTTTTCCATTGAGATCCGTCTTAACTACGCTGTAAATTTTTTATTTCTCCTCATTAGTGAGATAATTATCCCACCATCCTTTTAGTTGTCCAGAAAATCCTGCCACTAAGATATCTATAATGGTTTCTTCCGAACATTCATGGGAGGTTTGGTAAGCCGTGGCTACCATGGTCATATGTTGGAGTGTATTCATGATGTTATACTCCATTTGTGCATCTATGTTCCATTCATAGATGTTATTTGCACTAAAACTTTTTAAATTGTTTTCACCTCTTTCTTCTAATAGAAGGTCAGGGGCAGTTGGACGTTGATAATATAATTTGGAGGGGGTTTTCCAGTGTTTGGAGTTTATTGGATTTATATTCTTTTCTGACACTGATCCTATCTTAGTTGTGTTATCTGAGTTTTGGTCACTATCTTCATTAATAAAATTAATTAATTTGGAGGTACTTCTTGTTACCATTTTGGAAGTATTTTCCGAGGCTTGGGGAGTGTCTGGAATGACCTTAAGCAAACTACCAATCTTGTTTAGTAATTCGCTATGATTGTCACCTACGCCTTCAATTATGGATTTAGTTTTTCTAAGTTCCCTAATTTTTCGTTTAGCCTTATCACTGACTTTGACAGGTTTGAATAAAGGTTTTTCAATGGGGACACTTGGCGAAGCTTCCTCAATTGATTTTTGTTTAGGAACTATCTTAGTTTTAATGGTTTCTCCTAAAGCTTGTAAGTATTTGTTGGTATAATTTGCCTGTTCCATTAGGCTTTTAATGTCTCTAGAGGTTACTTCCTCGTTGACATCTTTTGTTTTGAATGGAATTGCCATAACAGGTTTGTTGTTACTGTCTTTGATATTTGGTAGTTGATATTGTGTTGTGGGAGGTAATTCCGATTGGATTAACTCACCATCCTTCACTTGCCAATTTGTTATGACATTTGTTGTTGGATCACCTATGATGTCTTGTTTCCAAGGGTAATCTATATCCTTTCTGATGGCATAAGCATGAAACCAATCAAAGAAAAGGACATTAATTTTGACTCTTTCGACAAATTCGTAGAACTTGTCTTGGATTTGTTTTCTGTTTGTACCCTTGTAATGTTGGAAAAACCATCTCCTTTGAGGTTCATTTTCCGGAGAATAGAAATCTTTCCTAAGGGTTTCCTTATCAATGCTAAAGTTGTCAGATAACATCATAAGGTTCCATAGAAGAGTATTTTGGGGATTGGATCGACTTTTGGTCGTCCTCTTGTTCTTGGTTGTAAGTTGTTCTAGGTATGCTAGAAGTAGTGTCTAATCCTTGGAGGTTTACAGTAGGGAACTGGTTATGTGACTCAGATCTGGTTAGTCCTACTGGAATTGAACGGGTTCTAACCGAAAAAGACCTTCTGGCTGACTCGTATTCAGACCTAGAGGCTTTTATCCTTGATGAAAAAGAATTTCTCCTATTGAAGGTTATCTCTACCTTTCCGGAGTTATCTTGCTTAATATGCTCTATGGTTGGAGCGGGTCGGGGAATAGACGGTGTTGCCTTATCCATAACCCATCTTTCGGGAAGAGTTACTTCATCCCATTTTATTTTTCTCGGAAGAGAAACGTTAGCCTTCGTCATATCAGTGATAAACAAAGTTGTTTCTCCTTTTTGAGGTTTTAATAGGACTCTAGATGCACAAGTATTCATGACCTTGTACTGGATCCTATATATTAAGGCTGCTGGGATTGATCCTTCTTTCATGTCAAGGCCATGAAAGTGGATGTTTAAGAACAGAGAGTCAAGAATGTTTATGTCTATCAGACTCACTGTTTTGTTTGGATAATAGTTAAAATATATTGGACCTTGTCCTAGGCTGGTTTCGACTGTTCCAATTAGGGAGTCTTCAAATTGATTATGCCTAATGTCTCTTAGACACATTAAAACTGCTGCATCTATGCCCATATCAATTAAGGGCTTGATGGCTACTTGTACACAACCGATGTGTAGATATTTATACTTACGGCTATGTTCATAAATTGAATTTTTTGAAAGTAAATGAAATTCTTCCCCTAAATCTTGTCCTAGAGGAATATTGTTTTCTACTGTTTTGATTATGTAATCAAAGTTGTGTTTGTCCTTTATTGTTTCAGGAACGTATAGTTGATCCTGAGGGATTTCTGGAATGTTCCAGTCATCCATGTTTTGATTGATATCTTCGAATCGGACTTCCTCAACGAAGAGATTGTGTTTTGGGGCGACCTCTTGGGTCTGGTTGTCATGATCATTTAATAAATTGGAGTTTCTTGAGGAAGATGAGGAGGAGGAGTTTGAGCGAAAAGAGATATGGGAAAAAGATCGTAATAGTCTAGACATGATTATAATATTCTCTAATATCTTTGCCCTCATTTGGTTCCATAGAAATATCTCCGTAAGTATATATGTCACAAAATTTTTCTAGATCTGAATTATTTTTAAGAAAAACTCTTTTTTTTTTTTTTGAAAAACAGTTTGAACGGCAATCCTATAGCCACCAGTGTATTATGTCTTGATATTTTGGTTAAACAGTACACCTTAGCCTTACCGCCCTTTATCCAACACGGGTCTTACTGCTACAGTACCATTCAACTAAAATATTAGATTGCTATACTTCTAGGAAGTACTGTTCAAACACTTACTGTACAAATCAAAGTAAAAAATTACGTGTACTATACAAGATTTTTAGTTCCAGATCCATAAAATTTGTTAACATATGTCCTTACGGACAGTATTCCTACTTCCCCATCAGGCTCTGATACCAGAGATCAGCGGAATACGATCAAACGGACAGATAGGAAGTAAGAATGCAGTAGGATAAATGAAAGTGAAATATAAACTGTAAAGCAGCAGATATCAAGGGCACACCGAAACGACTTACAAACCCAGGTTTTCGAAAACAAAGAAACCGAAGCGGCGGCAGAGCCGCACAGGATCGGTGAGGGGAGAAGGGAGATATGAAAAACGGAACTTGAAATTTATTGAAACCGAAAGAAAAGCTTACAAAGAGTTTTTCCCTAGGTAGAGCTTCTCTCTCTAAAATCCTGATTCTGAGACTATCTGAAAGGGTGCCTCACAAAGGGAACGAGGACTCCTTTAAATAGAATCAATTTTTACTGTTTCTACAGTGTCGGTAATGTTTACCAGAACTGTTACAAAACTTTTACAAATTACATCACTTAAAAAATACTTACAAATTAGTTACAATAATTCATGATTATTACAACTAATTAATCGTCATCTAACGATATACCAAAACAATCATCTTCATTCTGGTAGAATGGATCGTCTTCTTGGTCATCATTAGTCTCAGATGATTCTGCTTCCTTCTTGGAAGGTTCTTCTTCTACTTCCTGTTGAAGTAGTTGGAGAACTTCTTTGAGATTCTGAGCAAGACTCTCTTTAGATTTTGAGCTTGCTAAGAATTCTGCCAGTTGCGACTTCTGATTCAGAAACAAAGAGGTCTCCGGATCAGCAGGTTTGAGGAACTCAGGATTGCTCTGGAACCAGTTCTTGACTTGATCTGGAGCAGCCTTCGAAGTATCGAATTGTGACCACCATTTTACAAAGGCGTGTCTCTGTAACGGTGGATATTGCTTGCTGTTTTCAGTTTTTCCGTATCTGTATTACCATGAAAAAATCCATGACAAGGCGAAACTGGAAAAATACTTTAAATCTGCTGGAATACGTGATTCCTTGCTATTATAGAGCTTGTTGAATTGTTGGAATCCCTGTTGGACTTCTTCTGGAAATATTTGTGGAATTGGTCCGAAGTAGTTCCACCATTGGAGGAACCAATTTGGAAAATTATACACAGTATTATTTTTGAAGTAAATTAGCCATGAATGCTTGAATTTACTATTTTGATGCCAGAACACATTGGTCCAGGCGTCGATGTAATCCCAATAATTATATCCTGCGAGGTCAAATGGAGCAGAAAATTTTTTGGGTTGGTTTAAGTTTGAGCCATAATGTCGTGGCTGCATAACCTTTAGGATTTGGATTGTGGAATGAGTATTTAGATTTGGATCTTTGGGGTCTTTGAAATGTTTAATAGATACTGAGTTTGTATCTATTAGAATGAATTCATAGAATTTGCGGGTTTTGTTTGTGGCTATTGGCCTGTAATGGAATCCCGGAGGGAATACTTTGGCGGTTGCTTTGAAAGGATTCTTGTCCCAGTATTCCGGTTCCATTTGTAAAACATTGAAAAATTTGTTTTTTGAAATATAACTGTTGTTGGGTTGTGGTGTTGATTCTTGTTGAGTCAACAATTGGCTTGGTTTTTGGTTACAGACAGTTTTGGTCTGTTTGGCCTTTTGGATTTGTTTTTGTAGATCTGTTTCAGAATCTTCGTCTGATTCTGAGGCCATTTCTGCCCAGGTCTTTTTGGCTAATTTTGGTATTTTGGTGAGGCCTATATCCTCTAAGGCCAAGAGAGTTTGTATTGACCAGGCATAGTCAGCCACGGTCTGTTTGGTTGTTGTTGGTTTTGGGGATTCCTGAGTTGATGACTCAGGTTTGACGGTAGTTGTCTGGGTCAATGACCCTTCAAGCTTTCCTTTCTGGGTTGATGACCCAGTCTGGGTAGGTGACCCAGAAGATGTTGTAGTTGCCTTTTTGGTTATTGGCTCTGGTAGAGCCAGTAGAACCTCTTTTCCTTTTGTACTGGATCTTCCTCCTCTGCCGGAGGAACTAGACACCTTAGGAGGCATCGGGAATTTTCTGTAAAAATTCACGGGTGAGGTAGTCAGGTAGAGAGTTGGAAGAGCCCTTGATATATTCTATATTAAAATGAAAGACACTTAAAATTGCTTGCCATCTTGCAAAAATCTATTTTGAGGCAAGGTTTTTTACATCCTTCTGTAAAATGTCTTTGGCTGATTTGCAGTCAACCCTTACTAAAAATTTTTGATTTAATAAATCAGATTGAAATTTGGAAATGCACAAAACAATTGCTAAAACTTCTTTTTTGACAGTTGAATACTTTAATTGTGCAGGATTCCAGTGTTTTGAAGTATATGCAATGACATGTTCTTGACCATGTACTTGTTGTTTGAGGATGCCACCGTAACCGATGTCTGATGCATCAGTTTCGACAATTTTGAATGCCTGTGGAATGGGAAGATACAGACATTTTATGGATTGGACTTTGACTTTGATTTCTTTAACTGTTTGGGTATGTAGGTCAGACCAAGGAGGCGGATTTTTCTTTAGCCTATCATGCAATGGTTTAACAATATTGTTTAAGTAGGGGACAAATTCTCCTACGTAATTTAGACAGCCTAGAAATCTTTGTAACTGGGTTTTGTCTAAGATTTGGTTGGGGAATTTGCTAGCAAACTCTATTGACCTTTCGATTGGAATGATTGTACCTTGATAAATATTGTGACCAAGGAATCGAATTCGAGTTTGGAAAGGATTAATTTTTGATTCGGAGACTGCCAAACCATTTTGTTTGATAATATGGATGAAGGTTTGGAGATGTTTGAAATGTTGGTCAATGTTTTGGGAAAAGATTAAAACATCATCTATGTAGACAATGACAAATTTTGAATAGGGATTAAAAATGTCATTCATAATTTTTTGAAATTCTGAAGGGGCATTCTTCAGTCCGAATTCATAATTTTTTAAAAATGACAAGCATTTTTTGGTGGCTATAGGATTGCCGTTCAAACTGTTTTTCAAAAAAAAAAAAAGAGTTTTTCTTAAAAATAATTCAGATCCAGAAAAATTTTGTGACATATTTACTTACGGAGATATTTCTATGGAACCAAATGAGGGCAAAGATATTAGAGAATATTATAATCATGTCTAGACTATTACGATCTTTTTCCCGTATCTCTTTTCGCTCAAACTCCTCCTCATCATCTTCCTCAAGAAACTCCAATTTATTAAATGATCATGACAACCAGACCCAAGAGGTCGCCCCAAAACACAATCTCTTCGATAAGGAAGTCCGATTCGAAGATATCAATCAAAACATGGATGACTGGAACATTCCAGAAATCCCTCAGGATCAACTATACGTTCCTGAAACAATAAAGGACAAACACAACTTTGATTATATAATCAAAACAGTAGAAAACAATATTCCTCTAGGACAAGATGTAGGGGAAGAATTTCATTTACTTTCAAAAAATTCAATTTATGAACATAGCCGTAAGTATAAATATCTACACATCGGTAGTGTACAAGTAGCCATCAAGCCCTTAATTGATATGGGCATAGATGCAGCAGTTTTAATGTGTCTAAGAGACATTAGGCATAATCAATTTGAAGACTCCCTAATTGGAACAGTCGAAACCAGCCTAGGACAAGGTCCAATATATTTTAACTGTTATCCAAACAAAACAGTGAGTCTGATAGACATAAACATTCTTGACTCTCTGTTCTTAAACATCCACTTTCATGGCCTTGACATGAAAGAAGGATCAATCCCAGCAGCCTTAATATATAGGATCCAGTACAAGGTCATGAATACTTGTGCATCTAGAGTCCTATTAAAACCTCAAAAAGGAGAAACAACTTTGTTTATCACTGATATGACGAAGGCTAACGTTTCTCTTCCGAGAAAAATAAAATGGGATGAAGTAACTCTTCCCGAAAGATGGGTTATGGATAAGGCAACACCGTCTATTCCCCGACCCGCTCCAACCATAGAGCATATTAAGCAAGATAACTCCGGAAAGGTAGAGATAACCTTCAATAGGAGAAATTCTTTTTCATCAAGGATAAAAGCCTCTAGGTCTGAATACGAGTCAGCCAGAAGGTCTTTTTCGGTTAGAACCCGTTCAATTCCAGTAGGACTAACCAGATCTGAGTCACATAACCAGTTCCCTACTGTAAACCTCCAAGGATTAGACACTACTTCTAGCATACCTAGAACAACTTACAACCAAGAACAAGAGGACGACCAAAAGTCGATCCAATCCCCAAAATACTCTTCTATGGAACCTTATGATGTTATCTGACAACTTTAGCATTGATAAGGAAACCCTTAGGAAAGATTTCTATTCTCCGGAA
Organism: Glycine max; assembly: GCF_000004515.6. Lineage (NCBI taxonomy): Eukaryota > Viridiplantae > Streptophyta > Magnoliopsida > Fabales > Fabaceae > Glycine > Glycine max. The sequence continues at coordinate 17,245,004 of NC_038256.2, forward strand.
AATGAACCTCAAAGGAGATGGTTTTTCCAACATTACAAGGGTACAAACAGAAAACAAATCCAAGACAAGTTCTACGAATTTGTCGAAAGAGTCAAAATTAATGTCCTTTTCTTTGATTGGTTTCATGCTTATGCCATCAGAAAGGATATAGATTACCCTTGGAAACAAGACATCATAGGTGATCCAACAACAAATGTCATAACAAATTGGCAAGTGAAGGATGGTGAGTTAATCCAATCGGAATTACCTCCCACAACACAATATCAACTACCAAATATCAAAGACAGTAACAACAAACCTGTTATGGCAATTCCATTCAAAACAAAAGATGTCAACGAGGAAGTAACCTCTAGAGACATTAAAAGCCTAATGGAACAGGCAAATTATACTAACAAATACTTACAAGCTTTAGGAGAAACCATTAAAACTAAGATAGTTCCTAAACAAAAATCAATTGAGGAAGCTTCGCCAAGTGTCCCCATTGAAAAACCTTTATTCAAACCTGTCAAAGTCAGTGATAAGGCTAAACGAAAAATTAGGGAACTTAGAAAAACTAAATCCATAATTGAAGGCGTAGGTGACAATCATAGCGAATTACTAAACAAGATTGGTAGTTTGCTTAAGGTCATTCCAGACACTCCCCAAGCCTCGGAAAATACTTCCAAAATGGTAACAAGAAGTACCTCCAAATTAATTAATGTTATTAATGAAGATAGTGACCAAAACTCAGATAACACAACTAAGATAGGATCAGTGTCAGAAAAGAATATAAATCCAATAAACTCCAAACACTGGAAAACCCCCTCCAAATTATATTATCAACGTCCAACTGCCCCTGACCTTCTATTAGAAGAAAGAGGTGAAAACAATTTTAAAAGTTTTAGTGCAAATAACATCTATGAATGGAACATAGATGCACAAACGAAGTATAACATCATGAATACACTCCAACATATGACCATGGTAGCCACGGCTTACCAAACCTCCCATGAATGTTCGGAAGAAACCATTATAGATATCTTAGTGGCAGGATTTTCTGGACAACTAAAAGGATGGTGGGATAATTATCTCACTAATGAGGAGAAATAAAAAATTTACAGCGCAGTTAAGACGGATCTCAATGGAAAAGTCATTACTAACGACGATGATAAAGAGATTCCTGACGCTGTTAATACATTAATTTTTACAATAGCCCAACATTTCATTGGAGACCCATCCTTGTGGAAAGATAGGTCTGCAGAATTATTATCAAATCTTAAGTGTAGAACCTTAGCGGATTTTAGGTGGTATAGAGATACTTTCCTAACTAGGGTTTACACAAGAGAAGATAGTCAACAACCTTTTTGGAAAGAAAAATTTCTAGCCGGTCTTTCCAGATCATTAGGAGACAAGGTTAGAGATAAAATCCGTAGTCAATCTGCCAATGGAGACATTCCATATGAAAACTTAAGCTATGGTCAATTAATTTCCTATGTCCAAAAAGTAGCCTTAAAAATATGCCAGGATGACAAAATTCAGAGGCAATTAGCCAAAGAAAAAGCTCAAACAAAGAGGGATTTAGGTTCCTTCTGTGAACAATTTGGCTTACCAGCCTGTCCAAAACAAAAGAAGAAACAAACCTATAAGAAAGAAGCCCAGGATCATAAGCCAGCCAATAGAAGAAGATTTTCAAAATGAAGATACTCTCAAAAACCCTCAACCAGTAGAGAAATGGAAAATCCTAAACCAAAAATAAAATCAAAAATAACGTGCTACAATTGTGGAAAACAAGGCCACATTAGCAAATATTGTAGACTAAAAAAGAAGTTAAGAAACCTTAACCTAGAACCCTCAATTGAAGAGCAAATAAACAATTTGCTCATTGAAACCTCGGAGGAGGAAACAGAAACAGAAACTTCATCCTCCGTTCTCTTCGATGAAAATCTAAATCTAATCCAACAAGATGACCAACTATCATCAACAAATGATGATGGGCAAATCAATACTCTAACGAGAGAACAAGATCTCTTGTTTGAAGCAATCAATTCCATACCTGACCCCCAGGAAAAGAAGGTTTTCCTGGAAAAACTCAAGAAAACATTAGAGGTAAAACCTAGACAAAAGGATTTTATCACGAACAACAAATTTGATGTAAGTAACATACTCAAGAGATTAGAAAATTCTTCAACCAAACCAACGACAATCCAAGATCTCCAAATAGAGATAAACAATCTAAAAAGAAAGGTAAAAGAACTTCGTCAACAACAAGAAATTCATCAGATCATTCTTTCTCAGCTTGAGGAAGATAGTGATTCTGAAAGTGCCAACAACAGTGAAGAAAATCAACCAGAAAATTTAGAAGATGATATGTTTATGGGATTAATCAACAATATTAAAATCCAAAAATTCTACATAAACATAAAAATAATTATTAATGATTTCGTTTTAGAAACAATGGCCCTATTTGACACAGGGGCTGATTCAAACTGCATTTTAGAAGGATTAATTCCTACAAAATTCTTTGAGAAAACCTCAGAAAAATTAAGTACGGCAAATGGCTCAAAATTAAAAATTAATTTTAAGCTATCAAATGCAATCATTGAAAACCAAGGGCTTAGGATTAACACAAACTTTCTTCTGGTAAAAAACCTTAAGAATGAAGTAATCTTAGGAACGCCCTTCATTAGAGCCCTGTTTCCCATCCAAATATCTAATGAAGGAATAACCACAAATTATTTAGGAAGAAAGATTATATTTAATTTTTCAACTAAACCAATTTCCAGAAATATAAATCTTATAGAAAATAAGATTAATCAAATTAACTTCTTAAAAGAAGAAGTATCTTTTAATAATATTCAGATACAACTAGGAAAACCCCAAGTAAAAGGAAAAAATTCAATCTTTATTAAATCATATTGAATCAATCGTCTGTTCTGAATTGCCACATGCATTTTGGGACAGAAAGAAACATATTGTTGATCTCCCCTATGAGAAAGACTTTAGGGAAAAACAAATTCCCACAAAAGCCAGACCAATCCAAATGAATGAAGAACTTCTTCAATACTGTCAAAAGGAAATCAAGGATTTGCTTGATAAAGGCCTAATCCGGAAAAGTAAGAGCCCATGGTCTTGTGCGGCTTTTTATGTCAACAAACAATCTGAAATTGAGCATGGAACACCCCGCTTAGTCATAAAATACAAACCACTAAATCAAGCATTACAATGGATTAGATATCCCATTCCAAACAAAAAAGATTTGCTTAACAGATTAAATTCTGCAAAGGTATTTTCAAAATTTGATATGAAATCTGGATTTTGGCAAATCCAAATCCAAGAATCAGATAGGTACAAAACAGCGTTTACTGTACCCTTTAAATTACTGCATTCTTACTTCCTATCTATCCATTACGGACCAATTTGTTAACATATATATATTTGTGAGGTATGACTACCTTCTGAGCTTGTGCTTGTTTTATTTAAATTCCTTGGATCATGAGCAACTAGGTGTGTCCTACTATGACTTGAAAAACAAAAGGTGATCAAATAACAAGCAGAAATTTAAAGGGTACTAGGTTGCCTCCTACTAGCACTTCTTTAACGTCTTGAGCTGGACGCGTGATGACTTGTCGGTCACGGACCTAGTACTTTTGCTTACCATTTTGTTTGATAATATGGATGAAGGTTTGGAGATGTTTGAAATGTTGGTCAATGATTTGGGAAAAAGATTAAAAACATCATCTATGTAGACAATGACAAATTTTGAATAGGGATTAAAAATGTCATTCATAATTTTTTGAAATTCTGAAGGGGCATTCTTCAGTCCGAATGGCATTACATTCCATTCATATTGCCTGAAAGGATTTCAAAAAATTATGAATGACATTTTTAATCCCACTTGAGTGCCACCAGAGCACAACTTGTCTATGCAT
>NC_038256.2:17936752-17992393 GCF_000004515.6 Glycine max
GAGAAGTTCAAGTCCATAGCCATCAAAGTCTTAAAAGAGTATGATGAACTAAGGGACGTCAATATGGCCACCGCTGAAGCCTTGGAACGAGAAACCAAGAAGGCCCGAAAGGAAGAACACGACCAAAGCAAAGTTTTGAGGGGCTTTTATAGGGCAGCAATAGTGAGCTCAAGCTCCGAAGAGGTGAAAGGAATCATCACGGGTCAAAGGCATGATCTTGAAGGACGAGCTAAAGGCTTGCCTTAGGTCGAAAAGAAATTTGTCCCAACAGTTAAGCGAGACTGAAGGGAATATGTGGGCCATCATCGATAAGTGCAAAGAGAAGCTAAATCTAGCGGCGACTCACGAGCAAAGGCTAGAGGATGAGTACGCCAAGATATCAGCAGAAAGGGAAGCAAGGGAAAGGGTAATTGATTCATTGCACCAAGAGGCAACAATGTGGACGGACCGATTTGCTCTTACTTTGAACAGGAGTCAAGAACTTCCCCCATTGCTAGCCAAGTCCAAAGCAGTGGCGGACACCTACTCCGCCCCCGAGGAGATCCACGGACTTCTCAGCTATTGTCAACATATGATAGACTTAATGGACCATATGATTAGAAACCGCTAGGAAGTTTGTATTGTCGCTCAGATCTTGACTAGTTATAACTTTTTGAAAAAATGAGTTTATCCCACGTTTTTACTCCAAAAATCAGTGCGAATCAAGTCACTCCCGCATTTTATCTCTAGCATGCATTGTATGTTGGTCTCGTCCTTTGTCACGGGAAGCCGGAAGGTCCATATCACCTTCTTAATTGTACACATGGGGCACTGCGCCCCCAAATGCGCAAGTAAGAAGAGATAATTTTTCGGGCTCTCGTGTCCGTAAAATGCATTCATATCATGCATCGCATAAGCATCTCTTCATAACATCATAATGAACATATCGTTCCTGCATTTGTCCGTTATCATATTCCAGCCTCACATTTTGCATGAGTCATGGCATCATCATGCATATGCGTTCAACAAACTTTTTGATCTGCAAAATTGCATACCATTTGTTTTCATGTTTGCTCATCCTTGTGTTTTCCTCTGCAAAAACAAAAAAAGGGGAAGCGTGAAACTTCACACTACATTCTTAGTTGCATGTGTTAGGCACCATGAGCCAACCATGTTGGGATCACAAACCCATTTCTAAAAAAAAAAAAAAACACACACAACAACAAAACAAAATAATTGAACATGGTACCTAATGCATGGTTAACTAGGAAATGGTGTTTCTTCGGGCATCTCAATTTCATAATTACATTTTCTGTGCATAAGCTTAAAGTATGCCCGAGTCATTCATCCCTATGAGATGTTGTTAAAGTATTGGCGATCAGAATTGCCATTCCTTGGATTATAGGGTTGAACCAAGCTCATGCTTTTATAAAAAGGTTCATCAAGTCAAGTTGAAATATGGAAGTAACCGTCTTGCAAAATTGGGGCAAAAGATGAATCGAGTCACATCACTGCTTCGTCTACTGCCAAACATATTTAGGATTGTTGATGTCCTTGTTACTTCCAGTTTCACCTTGACAAAGATGTCATGGACCATGTTGAAAATCTAAATTGATTCAACCCCATATCCTGCGTAAAAATTCGCAATACTTCAACTGTACATCATTCGCATACATCCATGCTTTTCATTGGTTGCATTGCTCATTGCATTCTTTCCTTGAAAAATAAAATAAAATAAAATAAAATGAACTTAATCATTGTTATCAAAAATAAAAGGACACGCTTTACGGCGCCCTTGCTGAACTCGTGCTAGAGCTAGAGTAATGGGTGAAGTAGAGGAGATACAAGAGAAGATGAAGGCCGACATGGAGGCCATTAAAGAGAAAATGGCCACAATGATGGAGGCCATGATGAGCGTGAAGAAGATAATGGAAGCCAATGCGGTTACAATTGCCGCTACCAGCATTGTTGCTAAGGTGAACCCGCCGTCCCCATCCGGCATCAACCAAATGAATCATCCAACCTCAGATATGGTAGGCAAAGATTTGGGAAGTACGGGCGGCCCCCATGATGTACAAATTCAAAACGAGCACGCCTTCCTGCCATATGGCTTGCCTCTCAACTATACGCCACCCAAAGTGGCGTACACTCCCAATAAGAATGTCAATAACTCCACTCCTATACCCATTGAGAGCCAACAACCCCAAACTGATCATGCACATGTCTCTTAAACCGTGGGGGGACACATGAAATTCCCCACCACAATCTAGCCGACTTCGAGCCTTGCCTCGGATATGCCACGGAAGGGCAAGCAGTTGGTGGTATACCCCTACAAAACCCTTTGGAAGGCCCTCAGTATCACCCATAACTACACCTCTTGCATTCCATGACAAGTAAAAACCCTCATGCTATGGCAGAAATGGGAAAGTTGGATCAACTAGAGGAAAGGCTCAGGGCCATTGAAGGAGGTGAAGATTATGCCTTTGCTAACCTAAAAGAGTTGTTCCTAGAACCCAATATCATCACCCCTCCCAAGTTCATGGTGTTGGACCTTGACAAGTACAAGGGGACTACTTGTCCCAAGAACCATCTAAAGATGTATTATCAGAAGATGGGGGAATACGCAAAAGATGAGGAATTGCTGATACATTCCTTCCAAGAAAGTCTTACTGGGGTAGCTGTTACCTGGTACACTAACTTGGAATCTTCTCGAGTCCATTCTTGGAAGGACCTAATGGTTGCCTTTGTTAGGCAGTATCAGTACAATTTTGATATGGTTCCGGATAGGATGCAACTACAGAACATTTGCAAAAAGGGGGACGGATCTTTCAAAGAACACGCCCAAAAGGTGGAGGGATCTGGCGGCCCAGGTGGTACCCCCAATGATGGAAAGGGAGACGATGATCGTGATGGTAGACACATTATCGATACTCTACTATGAAAAGATGGTGGGCTACGCACCCTCAAAGCTTTGCGGATTTGGTCTTCGCCAGTGAAAGGATCGATGTGGGTCCGAAAAGAGGCAAATTTGATCATCCTACTAGGACGACTGAGAAAACTGGGGCAAATGAAGAGGGTGAGAAAGAGGGAGAAACCCATGCTGTGACTGCCATTCCTATACGGCCAAGTTTCCCACCAAACCCAACAATGTCATTACTCAGTCAATAACAAACCTCCTCCTTACCCACCACCCAGTTATCCACAAAGGCCATCCCTAAATCAACCACAAAGTCTGTCTACCGCACTTCCAATGACGAAGACCACCTTTAGCACAAACCAAAAAACACCAACAAAAAGGAATTTTGCAGCAAAAAGCCTGTAGGGTTCACCCCAAATTCCGTTGTCATATGCTAAACTTGATCCCATATCCACTCGATAATTCAATGGTAGCCATAACCCCAACCAAGGTTCCTCAACCTCCATTTTTCTGAGGATACGACTCGAACGCAACGTGTGCTTATCATGGAGGAGCCCCAGGGCATTCCATTGAGCATTGTATGACCCCGAAGCATAAAGTGTGAAGTCTAATTGATACGGGCTGGCTGAAATTTGAGGAGAATCGCTTGTTCAATCCTAACATTGACAAGCAACACCATACATGGGGCAATTCTGGAAGCTGTTGTTATGACTCATCAGGATTTTCAAGTTTATGCCATAAACCACAGTTACAATGCTAAATGATATGGATAAAATGGGCATCCTCTCACGAACACATCTTTGCTTATTCAACTTCCACCGGAATGTGAGTGTAAGCCATTGGTCTGTTTGCTCAAGCAACCTGCGCTCCTGAGTGTTGACTTCCAAGATCGTTCAATCAGAGATTACTCATCTTGCACGTTGGTGGGGGTGCCGTAAAACAACGAGCAAAGTTCAAAACAAATAAGTTTCAAAATAAAAAATAAAAAGGCATTTGATTGACTGTGTTTTCAAGTAAAAATATAGACGTTCATGTGACCTCATTTTGTCTTTTTAGAGAGAAGTGAGTTATCAAGAATAGGATGTTGGACAAATGGCCTCAGTTACCTTAAGAAAAAGGGGGGTTGAATTAAGATGCAAAGACTATTCCCCAATTGAACTATCACTCTTTCTTTTTGGATTAACAATTCACCCTTAACATGAATTACTCTAAAAACAATTCAAAATAAACTTCTTTAAAGCAAAAGATAAATAGCAATAAATAAAAGAAGTTTAAAGGAAGAGAGGAATGCAAACTTGATTTATACTGGTTCGGCCACTTCCCGTGCCTACGTCCAGTCCTCAAGCAACCCACTTGAGATTTTCCACTCTCTTTGTAAAACTCCTTTTACAAAGTCTGAACCACACAGGGACAACCCTTCCCTTGTGTTCAAGAATCCTCTACAATAAGAGACTCTCAGTCTCTTAATCCCTTTTCAGAAGTAAGAAGAAGAGAAGAAGAAATCTCTCTTAAAAGGGATAGATTGTACAATGAAGACCAATCAAAATTCCTTATTGAATATGCAAGTGGTTGACCAAGGAATCTTTTTGAGGGGATAAGACAGTTCAGTTCAGAAAAACTCTTAATCTTTTGAGAAGATAAACTTTGTGGGCAATGAAAACTCTCTTTAAATTCGTGCTTCCAAGCCACCTTTGATGCCCATTCATAAACCATTTGAATAGATGTGACTCTTGGAAATTATTTTCCGAAAATCCCCTCTGGTAATCGATTACAAGACTTGTGTAAACGATTACAGGTTTTAAAAATTTGAATTAAAACATTTTCAGCTGTTGGTAATCGATTACCAGAGAGCAAATCTCAATTTGAAATGATAGAATTCTTTGGTCAAACCTTTTGTTTTTCAATTTGGAAACTTCTTCCTAAGATTCTAGAGATCAACTTGACCATATATCTTGATTTCTTGTCTCGAATAAAACTTAGAAGCACTTGATCCTTCGGCATCATCAAAACATCAAAACATCTTGCTTCTACATAGGAGTCATTTGACTTAATCCATCAACTGAAAGATCCTTCAACTATTTCTCGTCCTTGGAAAATTCTTTTTGCAAGAATCAACTGCTTCTTTCATTCTTCCTCACTACGAGGTCGTGAAAACAAGACAACAATTGGTACCTCTAAGCCCTACACTGGGGCAACGAAAGGCACCATGCAAAAACCTCAAGCGAACCTAGGGGCAGATTAGAAGTTTTCACCCAATAGGTTCCCAGCTACAAGGTCATGACAAAAGATAACAATTGGTACCTCAAAGCCTTACACTGGGGCAATGAGGGGCATCGTGCATGAGCCTCAAGTGAACATAGGGGCAGATCAAAAGTTCTCACCGGTCGATGTTTTTAAACAAAAAAAGGGGGGACAAACCCTAGGATTTCAATAGATTGATTAAACGTCAAACAGCTCTATTGCCATCACTCCAAAATGGTCAAGTGACTAAATCAAACAGAACATACACTTTGAGGGGGTTCTCGGAGAGATTTACAAAAGATAGGATAAGGTTGCATGAATTATCACCTCTTTCAAAAGGACAGTCAATCTGTGTTGTCCAAAAAAAATTAAATCAAAATCAAAATCACAAAACAAGGAAAGAATGACATGAACATTGTACAAACTTTCCATTTCATTGCATTATTTCATATGAAGTCCGCATTTACCAAATTTCACAACAAAGGTTGCATGCATCTGCACGCCCTCACCTCCAGAGGACTACATGTCCTCGCCTTGAGAGGGTTACACGCCCTCACCTTGGGTACTAGTTACCCTCACCGTTGAAAGGACTACACGTCCTCGCCTTGAGAGGGCTACACGCCCTCACCTTGGGTACTAGTTACCCTCACCGTTGAAAGGACTACACGTCCTCGCCTTGAGAGGACTACACGTCCTCACCATCGGAGGGCTGCACGCCCTCACCTCTAGAGGACTACATGTTCTCGCCTTGAGAGGGCTACACGCCCTCACCTTGGGTACTAGTTACCCTCACCGTCAGAGGACTACACGTCCTCGCCTTGAGAGGACTACACGTCCTCACCATCAGAGGGCTGGACGCCCTCACCTCCAGAGGACTACATGTCCTCGCCTTGAGAGGGCTACACGCCCTCACCTTGGGTACTAGTTACCCTCATCGTCAGAGGACTACACGTCCTCGCCTTGAGAGGACTACACGTCCTCACCATCAGAGGGCTGGACGCCCTCACCTCCAGAGGACTACATGTCCTCGCCTTGAGAGGGTTACACGTCCTCACCTTGGGTACTAGTTACCCTCACCGTCAGAGGGCTGCACGCCCTCACCTTCTAAGGGCTACACGCCCTCGCCATTAGAGAACTGCACGTCCTCGTCAACGGAGGGCTGCACGCCCTCACCTTGAGAGGACTACACGTCCTCGCCATCAGAGGGCTGCACGCCCTCACCTCCAGAGGACTACACATCCTCGCCTTGAGAGGGCTGCACGCCCTCACCTTTAGAGGGCTATGTGTCCTCATTTTCAGTGTGCTCCACATCCACACCTTAAGAGAATTCAAGGTCCTCTGCCCTTAAATGCTTAACCGAGACTTGCACTCCCGGTTAAGGGGCTAGTAGTTTCCTTTTAACGGTTCCTGGGCCCCCCCTGATATTGGAGGGCGACCAACTGTGCGAGCACAACCAGAGAGGGAGGCTATCACACAGCTACTATGCATACTGGGGCAAGATTTCACCCGTGCCGCTGCAAAGAGACGAGTGCGGATCATGCGCACCAACATGACCACTCTTACATAGATGACATTGCTACTTAGCAACATTCTGCCCAGCGACCGCAATGCCAATCTCCCCCTGCAAAAGTATCAGTTGGGATCGCACCCACAAACACACCCAGTGGACCTGAAGAAGTCCAACAGGGCCCTGGGGTTTCCAGCTCTGGTTACGGGCCTCTGTCGGCCCTACAGGGCGCCTGTTCCCCCCAGCAAGTTCATGTCGTCGTGGCATAGGTAAGTATGCACCTCCCCCAACTGATTTCTGATGTCATCTATTGTTTGCAGGGATTGTGCCCGCAAGACACCTAGTGGACCCGAAGAAGGCCAACAGGGTCTTGGAGTTGCCAGCTCTAAATACGGGTCTCTGTCAGTTCTAGGGAGTGCCTGTCGCCCCCAGCAAGGTCATCAGGCCCCCCCTACCAATTGAGCTTTCATCAAGAAGTACTGCGCCCCCAGGCAGGCGTAGGGCGAGACACCACAGTAGCATTGGGATGGCCGGTAGCGGGCAATAGACGCACTGCCACCACCTTTAGAGTTCACCTCTGCTCATCCACAAAAAGGTTTGAGTATTGCCTACACCACATGGCCGACCCATAGGCGACCAAGTCCAAAGCCAAAGGTAAGCAAAGTATTAGGTCAGTGACCGACAAGCCATCATGCGTCCAGCTCAAGACGTTAAAGAAGCGCTACTAGGAGGCAACCTAGTACCTTTTGAATCTATGCTTGTTATTTGATCACTTTTTATAGTAGGACGCACCTAGTTGCTCATGATCCTGGGAATTTAAATAAAACAAGCGCTAGCTCGGAAGGTAGTCATACCTCACAAAATATATATATGTATGTTTAGGTAGTGAAAATACCTTAGATATGCATGTATGTAAACAAAAAAACACTTCACAAAATATATATATGTATGTTTAGGTAGAAAGATACCTTAGATATGCATGTATGTAACAAAAAAAATACTTCACAAAATATATATATGTATGTTTAGGTAGAAAGATACCTTAGATATGCATGTATGTAAACAAAAACACACTTCACAAAATATATATATGTACGTTTAGGTAGCAAGATACCTTAGATATGCATGTATATAGCAAAAATACCTTACAAAACATATATATGTATGTTTAGGTAGCAAGATACCTTGGATATGCATGTATATAGCAAAAATACCTCACAAAAATATACACATGTTTAGGTAGCAAAATACCTCATGAAAAAAAAAGGAAAAAAAAAAAAGACAAACAAGAAAAAGAAATAAACAAATGATAATGATAAAAAAAAGGAAAAAAAAAGAAAAATAAGTTGTCTAGCTGAAAAACAAACATGCTTTTGAAAAGAGATGACTTCCAACTTTTCTTTGAAAAATTTACTGATCATGACTAGTTCTTGAAAAAATGTGTGTACACCTGAAGGGTGAACGCTGTGAAAATTTTCCCGGACGCCCAAAATGGACTCGGATGAATGCACAAATGGATAAAAGAACATATTTTGGAAACGTTGGGTTGATTTAAAATAGAGGAAATGAATCCTGAGCCCTAGCATCACATGACCATAAAAATTTGACACTTGAGCGTCCACATAGGTGCATGCATAACCAGTTTTGCATAAAGTTTCCAAATCATCATTTTTGCATTTGTGTCATGGAAATAATGTGGGGCATCCCTTTTATCCTTGAACCAAACCAAACCCTAACATGTATCATGTCTAGCCATTCTACAAGCTTTGAGCCAAAATCCTGACTCACCATAAACCTTGACCCAGGGTGAGAATGTCGATCCTTACCCTCGGAAGCAAAAAAAAAGAGAAGGAAAATTTCCAATCAAAGGAAAAAGGAGAAGGAAAATTTCTAATCAAAGAGGAAGCAAAACAAGGAGAGAAGGAAAATTTCCAATCAAAGAGAAAGCAAAAAGAAAAGAAAGAAAAATTCCCAATCAAAGAATGAGAGAAAGAAAAAAAGAGAAGTAAAAAAGAAGAAAGCTCCTGGTCAAAGAAACCAGAAGAAATGTGCCGAGAGGTCCTTGGACCAGACGATATCTGAACAATACAGAATTGTCACCAAATGAACAAAAGAAAGAAAAGGAAACCATGACCTAAAAGCGGTCTTCTCCCTTTGATTACCAACCAAAATCCTGTGCGCTAGCGACTTTTTCGCCCCGCACCAAACAAAAACAGAAAAGGAAAAAGCCAACCAAAAATCAAAAACCAAAAACACACAATAGCCGAAAAACCCATCAAAAGAACCCATTCCCAAGGGAAGTCCTGTTGATCTATGATCACGCATGTAATTTTTGATTTGATAGGAAATAATTTCCAAAATCAAGTCATGACATATCTATGGTTCGGAATTAGGATGAAACACTTACCTGTGCGAGATTGATACACTTTGAGTGATTTTCTTCTATTTTGTCGAACACAGTGTTTCCTCTAAATGGTCATTTAGAAATGAAATGCTAAACATCCAAAATCTCATTTATGGTTATGGGGGATTTCATCAACATACTCTCCTTCCCCGGTGGACGCATTGTTTTTCACTCAAAAAAAGCATATGCTGCTCTAATCAGTTGGGATATTTGTCTCTTTGCTAAAGCATGTTTGCATTTTAGTGGAGAAAACACCGAGACTTTTTCAAGTCTCACAAGTTATCCAGAACTACGTAGGTCTGAGTTCCTCATTGGAGGATACGTAGGAGCAAGAGCCTTGCTTTTGTCGACCGCACCGCTTTTTGTTACCATGACCCAAGAGCTGGTAGCCCGCGGAGACACCTTACGGTTATCCGCACCTCGTCATTCAGTGACCCCAAGTGTGATTGATGAGCAAAGGCCAGTGTGGTCATTTGCACCCTTTCCGGGGATGTCAACATCTTCCGGTGGAGACTTTTTCAAGTCTCACAAGTTATCTAGAACTACGTAGGTCTGAGTTCCTCATTGGAGGATACGTAGGAGCAAGAGCCTTGCTTTTGTCGGCCGCCCCATAATCTTTGTCATACTGACCCTGAGGTCATGTGACATGCACCCCTTTGCCATTCAGACACAGTCGTGTCTGATGGCACGCAGAGACAAAATTTGGTCATTCTGCACCCTTGTGTCATCCAGAGGCGGCGGGCCCGATGACACGCGGAGATACCTTACGGTTATCCGCACCCTTTTGTCATCCAGAGGTGGCGGGCCCGATGACACGCAGAGACAAAATTTGGTCATTCTGCACCCTTGTGTCATCCAGAGGTGGCGGGCCCGATGACACGTGGAGATACCTTACGGTTATCCGCACCCTTTTGTCATCCAGAGGCGGCGGGCCCGATGACACGCGGAGATACCTTACGGTTATCCGCACCCTTTTGTCATCCAGAGGCGGCGGGCCCGATGACACGCGGAGATACCTTACGGTTATCCGCACCCTTTTGAGGTCATGTGACATGCACCCCTTTGCCATTCAGACACAGTCGTGTCCGATGGCACGCAGAGACAAAATTTGGTCATTCTGCACCCTTGTGTCATCCAGAGGCGGCGGGCCCGATGACACGCAGAGACAAAATTTGGTCATTCTGCACCCTTGTGTCATCCAGAGGCGGCGGGCCCGATGACACGCAGAGACAAAATTTGGTCATTCTGCACCCTTGTGTCATCTAGAGGCGGCGGGCCCGATGACATGCGGAGATACCTTACGGTTATTCGCACCCTTTTGTCATCCAGAGGCGGTGGGCCCGATGACACGCGGAGATACCTTACGGTTATCCGCACCCTTTTGTCATCCAGAGGCGGCGGGCCCGATGACACGCAGAGACAAAATTTGGTCATTCTGCACCCTTGTGTCATCCAGAGGCGGTGGGCCCGATGACGCGCGGAGATACCTTACGGTTATCCGCACCCTTTTGTCATCCAGAGGCGGCGGGCCCGATGACATGCAGAGACTGACATAGTCTTCTGCACCTTTTGTTCCTCCGGGAACAACGAGTCATTTACATGCGGAGATTTTATGGTCACCCGCGACTCTCGTCAACCGAGAGGAACGAAATTAGTGTCATACCCTAATTTCATCCGGGGACCTTTGCTTGATGACATGCGACCTTTCTTTGGTCCTTGTGAGGTGCTTGGCACCCATCATTAGGCAATTTGTGAAATTCCGGGAACAACAAGTCATTTGCATGTGGAGATTTTATGGTCACCCGCGACTCTCGTCAAATCGAGAGGAACGAAATTAGTGTCTTATCTTTACTTTCCTTTTATATCCAATAAAAGACAAGTAAAGAGGGGCAACTGTCATACCCTAATTTCGTCCGGGGACCTTTGCTTGATGACATACGACCTTTCTTTGGTCCTTGTGAGGTGCTTGGCACCCATCATTAGGCAATTTGTGAAATTCCAGGACATGCCGGAAAACCAAAAAAATATTGATGCACAATCCGTAAGTTTCCGTGACACACCGGAAATCAAATGGAAGCATCGTTGCATAATTAAGTGAGATTCTGTAACATTCCGTAAGTCAAAAAGGGGATGATTATGTAATTCGCAAGGTTCCGTAACATTACGGAAAGAAAACAAGTATCGTTACGAAATTCGTAAGTTTCCGTAACTTTACGAAAAAAGAATCACCAAAAAAAGCAGAGGGGGTGAACTTAGTAAAAAAAAGGGGGTGCAAATAGCAACCAGGCCCACTTGGGCCCTCCAGAAGATTCCTCCAGAAGGTTGTTGCTTCTGGAGGAAGCAACCTGGCTCGCCTGGGCGAGCTGGGCGGCAACCACCTCCCCTATTTTGCTATAAATAGGGTAGGAAGTGAAGAAGAAAAGGGTTCAGTCCCTTAGGCACTTCTCTCTCTTTCGAAATTGCTTGGAAAAATTATTTCCGTGAAGAAAATCTAAGCCGAGGCGCTTCCGAAACGTTTCCGTAACGTTTTCCGTGAAGAATTTCGCAAAGGTTTCAACCGTTCTTCGACGTTCTTCATTCGTTCTTCATCGTTCTTCGATCTTCAATGGGTAAGTACCTCGAACCAAGCTTTTCGATTCATTCTATGTACCCGTAGTGGTCCACATTGTGTTTCGTGCATTTTTATTCTCGTTTTGTTTACTTTTTATACCCCCTTTTGACGTGCTTAAGCCATTTTACTTAAGTCATTTCTCGCTTAACTTAAAAATAAAATAAATTTCCACCGAACGTTTGAATTGTATTATCCGTTAACTTCGGTTAAAATAAATTCCGACCGTTCGGTCGTGCCGTAATCACATTGGAAATCAAAAAAAGAGGTAAAAAATAATATAATAATAAAAAAAACATCCTTTTTTAGTAAAATAAAGCAGAAAATCAATCGGACGTTTTCTCTTTGGGATTTCTCATTCTTAATCGAATTGACTAATAACTAAAGTGAAACTAAGGCTAAAATCAACTCGCCTAGTCAAGCTCGTCCACAAAAATAGGTTTTTGAAGTTTGTCATTTCAATTTCTCACTAAGTAAAAATGGATCATTTTCAAGGTCTAACGCCTTAAAATGATCACCTCTTAAGTAAAAAAGAATCACTTGATAAGAAAGAACTACGTAGGTCTGAGTGCCTCATCGCAATTGAGGATACGTAGGAGCAAAAGCTCCACTTTTGTCGACCACCCCAAGAAATCGTTAATGGTCCAACACCTTAACGTTTCTCTCCTTTCAAAATCAAAAGATCATTTAATGGTCCAACACCTTAAATGACCTTTTTGTTCAATCGAAATATATCTTGCAAAAAGATAAAAAACAACTTAACCAAACACTTTGTTCTGAAAGAACTACGTAGGTCTGATTTCCTCATCGCAAATTGAGGAATACGTAGGAGCAAAGGGAAACACCCTTGTCGACCAAAAAAAGAGAAAAATATAAAAAAGGGTATAAAGGATATAAGGACATAAAAGGGAACATAAAAAATCAAAGTCATGTTTGCACATTTGATTAAAGGCTGCCGTCCCTTGGGACGGGCGTGTGGGGTGCTAATACCTTCCCCGTGCGTAAATACAACTCCCGAACCTTTCGCTTAAAAGTTCGTAGATCGCGTCTTTTCCGGTTTTTCCGACGTTTTCCTCAAATAAACGTTGATGGCGACTCCGCGCGTATTCCTTTCGTGGAACACGCATCCCGCGAGTCTCGCGTCGCCCTCCCGCCGAAGGGTAGGTTGCGACAAAAGGAGAATTATATTTTTGTGAGGAAGAAAAGAAACTTTTGTAAAACTTTTGTGGTTTTTCTAGTTTGTATCCAATTCCTGCTTTATCAAGAATACATCTTTGATTTCCTAATATGACATCAAGGTTATTCTTGCCAATAGAAAATTTTGCAAGTGAGTTTTTCAAATTTTTAATTTCTTCTACATATTTGCTACAACATTTACATGAATTTACTTTTTCATCAGTCATAGTAGAAACATGAACTTTATCACTAGATTTTGAGGTTGAAACTTCAGTTTTAAGAAGATCTATTTGTTTGTTTAATTTTGAAATTTCTTTCTCTAAATCTGAAATTGTTTTCTTAGATGAAGAAACAAGTTTTGCTAGTTTAATTGATTAACTATGTAATTCAACAAATGCATCTTGTAACTCATCAAAAGAAATAGATTTGTTAGAAGATGTTACCTCTTCATCGCTTTCATAATTTTTGCCCATTA
Organism: Glycine max; assembly: GCF_000004515.6. Lineage (NCBI taxonomy): Eukaryota > Viridiplantae > Streptophyta > Magnoliopsida > Fabales > Fabaceae > Glycine > Glycine max. The sequence continues at coordinate 17,950,060 of NC_038256.2, forward strand.
GACATAGATTAATCATTTCTTTTTTAGAATCATCAGACGATTCTAAGTCGTTATCATCCCATGTGACATAGGCCTTCTTTGCCTTCTTATCTCCAATAGTTTTCTTTTCAGACTTCTCTATCTTTCTCTTAAAGATTGGACAATCAGCCCTCAGATGTCCGGGTTGATTGCACTCAAAGCATTTTGGGATTTGAGATGACTCTTCAGTTCTTCTTTTAGGTTTGAAGTTTTGTCTTCTTTGACTTCCTCTCATTCTAATAAATTTGTTGAATCTTTTGACAAAGAGGCTAAGATCTTCATCTTCATCTAAGTCAATTGAATCTTCTATGTCACTTTCCTCTTTGATTGAAGATGAAGCTTTAAGAACAATTCCTTTCTTCTTCTATCATTTTCTTCATGTTGATTTAGTCTTTGCAACTCCATCTCATGTTCCTGTAATTTTCCAAATAGTGTAGCAAGAGACATAATAGACAAATCTCTAGATTCTATGACGGCTGTTACTTTTGGTTGCCACTCTCTACTTAGACATCTTAACACTTTATTTATGAGATCCTCGTTTGGAAAAATTCTTCCTAATGATGCAAGATGATTAACTATATGTATGAATCTTTTCTGCATGTCTTGTATACTTTCATTTGTTTTCATCCTAAATAATTCATACTCATGAGTTAAAGTATTTATCCTAGATCGTTTGACATCAGTTGTTCCCTCATGTGTAACTTGTAGAGTGTCCCACATATTCTTAGCACTCTTACAATTTGAAACCCTAAAATATCCATCCATTCCTAGGGCAGAAGTAATGATGTTTTTAGCCTTTAAATTGTACTGCACTAATCTTCTTTCATCTTCATACCACTCTTGTCTAGGTTTCTCTATTGTTGTATTTCCAGCCACCATGGTGGGTACATAAGGTCTAACTTCTATGGCTTCCCAAATGTTTAAGTCTATTGCCTCAATAAAAATTTGCATTCGGGTTTTCCAGTAGTGGTAACCTTCTCCATTAAAAATAGGAGGCCTATTTATTGAATTTCCTTCTGGGAATAAGAAGTTTGCTGAGGCCATTATTCTTGAAGCTTCTAAACTTTATACAAGAATGAAGCTCTGATACCACTTGTTAGACAAGTGGCCTCAAATATCTACAGAAGGGGGGGGGGTTGAATTAAGATATCACAATCTTTTCTAAATTAAAAATTCTATTTTGATTTTAACCCAAATCCCAAGATTTCTTTCAAAAATGAACTCCTAAATAATTATGCAAATTAATCTTACTAAATAGAAACAATAAGCAATAAACAATAAAAGAGTTTAAGGGAAGAAAGATTGCAAACTCTGATTTATACTGGTCCGGCCACACCCTTGTGCCTACGTCCAGTCTCCAAACAACCCGCTTGAGAGTTTCACTATCTTGCAAAAGCCCTTTACAAGTTCTAAACCACACAAGGACAACCCTTCCTTTGTGTTTAGATTTCTTTACAACAAGAGACCCTCGGTCTCTCAATCCCTTTTCAGAAATAAGATGAAGAGAAGAAGAAATCTCTCTTGTTAGAGATAGATTGAACAATTTGAGCACTCAAATAATTCCTTATTGAATTGCAAGTGTATTGGCCAAGGAATTTTTAAGAGGATAAGATGATTTTTCTTTTTGAGAGGATAAGACCTTTTTGTTATGAAAAACTCTAAGCAAATTTGTGTTCCAAGTCACATATAAATAGACCTTTGATGGCCATGTAAAAAACCATATGAACAAATGTGACCCTTGGAAATAATTTTCTGAAAATCTCCTCTGGTAATCGATTGCAAGACTTGTGTAATGATTACAGGCTTTAAAATGTTCAAATTACACAGGTAATCGATTACCATTCATGTGTAATCAATTACACAGTGTAAAATTTAAATTCAAATTTGTAATGACTATTATAAATCATTTTGGCCACTGGTAATCGATTACATCCTCTGGTAATCGATTACCAGAGAGTAAATCTCTTGAAAAAGACATTTTAGTTTAAATTTCTTGGCCAAACCTCTTGTTTTTTTCAATTTGGAATTCCCTCCTAAATCACTAGAGATCTTCTTGATGATGTATCTTGAATCTCTTGGATTTTTGTCTTGATCTTAACTTGAGAAGCGCATTTTCTTATGGCATCAAAACATCATGATCATATGGCATCATCAAAACATCAAAGTCAAAGTCTTTTCTTCTACAATTATATGTCGCTCTGATCAGTTGGAGGTTTTGTTTCTTTACTAAAGCATGTTCGCATTTTAGTGAAAGACCAATGTGGTCATCTGCACCCTTTTCGGAGATGACAACATCCTCCAACCGAGACTATTTTAGTCTCACACATCTGCTGATCCTGACCCATGAGTCAGGTGGCAGGCGAAAATACCCAAGCGGTTATCCGTACAAAGATAACATCTGCTGATCCTGACCCATAAGTCAGGTGGCAAGCGAAACTACCCAAGTGGTTATCCGTACAAAGAAAACATCTGTTGATCCTGACCCATGAGTCAGGTGGCAGGCAGAAATACCCAAGTTGTTATCCGTACAAAGACAACATCTACTGATCTTGACACATGAATCAGGTGGCAGGCGGAAATACCCAGGTTGTTATCCGTATAAAGACAACATCTACTGATCCTGACCCATGAGTCAGGTGACAGGCGGAAATACCCAAGTGGTTATCCGCACAAAGACAACACCTGCTAATCCTGACCCATGAGTCAGGTGGCAAGCGAAAATACCCTGGTGGTTATCCGTACAAAGACAACATTTGTTGATCCTGACCCATGAGTCAGGTGGCAGGCGGAAATATCCAAGTGGTTATCTGTATAAAGACAACATCTGCTGATCCTGGCCCATGAGTCAGGTGGCAGGTGAAAATACCCAGGTGGTTATCCGTACAAAGACAACATCTATTGATCCTGACCCGTGAGTCAGGTAGCATGCGGAGACACCCAATGGTTATCCGTGCATACACACACAGTTTTGCTACCTCGACCGGTGAGAAGTCAAGTAGCATATGGAGATACCCAAGGGTTATCCGCAAACACACACAATTTTGTTACCCCAAACTGTGAGAATCGGGTGACATGCGGAGACACCCAAGGGTTATCCATACACACATTTATGCTACCCCGACCTGTGAGAAGTCAGGTAGCATTCAAAGACGCCCTATACGGTAATCTACACACATTTCAAAGACAAAAATGTCTTCAGTCATTGCATGCCTTCAAAGGCAACAATGTCCTCACACATTTTGAAGACAAAAATGCCTTCAGTCATTGCATGCCTTCAAAAGGCGAAAATGACCATCATTTACATTTCGAAGACGATGATGTCCTCAGTCATTGCATGCCTTCAAAAAGCAACAATGACCATCATGTACATTTCGAAGACGACGATGTCTTCAGTCATTGCATGCCTTCAAAGGCGACAATGTCCTTATCTACATTTCGAAGACAACAATGTCTTCAGTCATTGCATGCCTTCAAAAGGCAACAATGACCCTCATCTACATTTCGAAGACGACAATGTCCTCAATCATTGCATGCCTTCAAAAGGCGACAATGTCCTCCTCTGCATTTCGAAGGCGACAATGTCACTAATTTCGAAGACGACAATGTCTTCATGAGCTTCATGGGTTTTATTGCTTGGATTTCTGCTAGTGGCCGGTCGGGCAAAGATTCAGCTCGAACGAAATTAGTGTCTTATCTTTACTTCCCTTTTATCTCCAATAAAACATAAGTAAAGAGGGGCAACTGTCATACCCTAATTTTGTCCGGGGACCATTGTTGATCGCTCCAAAAGGCTTAACACCCATTGCCGTGGAATCCGAAAAGTTCTGTGAGGTTTCAGAAAGAAAACAACAAAAAAAAAACAAAAAATGGGGGTGAACTAATCAAACTGCGAGTGTCAATAGCAATTTTCAAATCTGGGCCCATCTAGAAGATTCTGGACTTTTTCTTGCTTCAGGTGGAATCAACCTAGCTCGCCTGGGTGAGCTGGGCAGCAACCGCTTCCCTCATTTTGATGAAAAATGGCATTTGGGGCTTTCGTAATGCTTCCGTAACATTTTCGAAACCTTGAGTAATCATATTTCACTTAAGATTGGTGAAAGGGGAGAGAGAAAAGAAGAAAATCAAGTCCAATATACTTCCGCAATGCTTTCATAACTTTTTCGTAAAATACGAAAAGTGGGGTGAACTTAGCAATTTGGGGGTGCATCAGGAAACTTCCTAAGGAAGCCTGAGCTCGCCTGGGTGACTTAAGCTCGCCTGGGTGAGCTGGGCGGCAACCTCCTCCCCTTTTTTGCTATTTAAAGGGCATTGGAGGCAGAGGGAAGGATCCCAACACTCTAGAAACTCAGGAATCACTTAAAATTAGTGAGGAGAAGAAGAAAAAGGAGAAAAATCCAAGCCGAGGTGCTTCTGTAACACTTATGAGACGTTTCCATGAGCGATTCCATGGAAGTTGTTCGCCGTTCTTCATTCGTTCTTCGGTCTTCAACCGGTAAGTTCTCAAAATTGAATCTTTCAATTCATTCTATGCACCCTCAGTGGTCCATTCTTGTTTTGTATACTTTCATTTTCATTTCGCTTACTTTCGGTACCCGTTTTTTTCATTTTTAACGAGCTTTAACCGATCATTTAAGCTGTTATCTCGTCTAAGAAATGATAAAATGAATTTCAACCGATCATTTGTGTTGTAATGTCGTTTAATCACCGTTAAAGCAAAATCTAACCGATTGTTCACACTGTAACATCGATTAAATAAAAAACGACAAAATAATAATAAAATAATCAAAATATCTTAAAAAATAATAATAAAATAATCAAAATATCTTGAAAAAAATAATAATAAAAAAAAAATCAATCGGACATTTTTTCTTTGAAAGTTTCCTTGAATGAATTGACTAATAACCAAAGTGAAACTAAGGCTAAAATCAACTCACAAACCAAGCTTTGTCCGCAAAAGTCACCCAAAACCGTTTTAAGGTCCAACGCCTTAAAACGGTCCTCTTTTCTTTTATCTGTTAACATTGACCGTTCAAAAGCATAAAATCAACACATAACTTTACCGCTTTTGCAAAAACTACGTAGGTCTGAGTTCCTCACCACAAATCGAGGATACGTAGGAGCAAAAGCCTCGCTTTTGTCGACCACCCCTTTACAAAAGAAAAAGAGATCGTTAATGGTCCAATACCTTAATGTTTCGCTTCTTTCACAACCAAGAGATCGTTAATGGTCCAATGCCTTAACGTTTCTCTCCTTTCAAAAGAATCAAAAGATCATTTAATGGTCCAACGCCTTAAACGACTTTTGTTCAGTTAAAATCGATCTTGCAGAAAAAGATCAATACAACTTATCCAACGTTTAGTTCTTATGAAAGAACTACATAGGTCTGATTTCCTCATCGCAATTGAGGAATACGTAGGAGCGAGGGAAACACCCTTGTCGACCACAAAAAGATAAAAAAACAAAAAGGCCTATAAAAAGCTAAAAAAACATAAAAAAGGGAAAATACATAATTTTGAAGTCATGTCTTGCACACTCGATTAAAGGCTGTCGTCCCTTGTGACGGACGCATGGGGTGCTAATACCTTCCCCGTGCATAAAAAAACTCCTGAACCTTTCACACTTAAAGTTTGTAGACCACATGTTCCGGTTTTTCTGACATTTTCCTCAAATAAATGTTGGTGGCGACTCTGCGTGCCTTCCTCCCTTGGAAGACGCACCCATGAGCCCCGCTCTCCCTCCCGCCGATGGGTAGGTTGTAACAGATGCAACAATTGTTTTCCATAGTGAACCAGTAATACCCTGCCCTCAGAATCTTCCGGTCCATGGCTTGTCCATTGGCATGTGTTTCAAAGGATCCCTCATGCACTTCTACTAGCATTTGCTCAGCCTCCCTGGTGTCCACACATCGAAGCAAAACCAAATCATGCTTCCTTTTGTACAGGATATTTCCACTTAGGAAAAAGCCGGCTGCCAACCTTCGCAACATTCTCTTGTCGTTGTTAGAGGCCTCCCGTGGGTATTCCTTGTCCTTGATGTATCATTTGATATCGAAGTACCAAGGTTTACCATTTTACTCTTCTATCAAGCAATAGTGTGTGGGCTTGCCGCGACATCTGAATTCGATGTATGGAAAATCCCCGTGCAGGGTGAGTTGGAACATGGATGCTAGAGTGGCAAGGGCATCAGCCATCTGATTCTTCTCTCTAGGAATGTGATGAAAGGATATGTCATCGAAGAACTCTGTCAGTTTCTGGATGTAGGCTTGGTAGGGTATCAACTTATGATCATTGGTCTCCCATTCTCCTCTCAACTGGTGGATTACCAAGGCTGAGTCCGCATATACCTTGAGCAACTTGACCTTGAAGTCAATTGCCGCTTGGATCCCAAGGGCGCACGCCTCATACTTAGCCATGTTGTTTGTGCAGTCAAAACCCAACCTAGCCGTGAAGGGTATACATTGATCGTCGGGGGTAACCAAAACCGCCCCAACTCCACAGCCTAGTGTGTTAGATGCACTGTCAAACCACACAATCCATTTGCCCCTATCTTCATCCTCTAGTGTGTTAGATGCACTGCGTAATCCTTTCGAACGCCACTTGGCATTCGTCGTTCCATTGGACAAACTAATTCTTACACAATAGCTTGAAGAGAAGCTCACAAGTGGCGGTCAGCGGTCATATGAACCTCGCTATGTAGTTCAATCATCCTAGGAAACCTCGGACCTGCTTCTCGGTGGGTGGCTCGGACATTTTGAGGATGGCCTTCACTTTGTCAGGGTCTACCTCTATCCCTTTTTGGATCACGATAAAACCGAGCAACTTTCCCGACTTAACCCCGAAAGTGCACTTTGCGGGATTCAACCTTAATTGGTACTTATGCAGCCTCTTGAACAACTTTCATAAGTTGACAAGGTGTTCATCCTCGGTCTTTGACTTGGTAATCATATCATCCACATAGACCTCAATCTCTTTGTGCATCATGTCATGGAAAAATGCTACCATAGCCCGCTGGTAAGTTGCCCCAACGTTGTTGAGCCTAAAGGACATCACTTTGTAACAGAAAGTTCCCCATAGGGTGACAAAGACCATCTTCTCCATGTCCTCCGGTGCCATCTTTATTTGATTATAGCCCGAGAACCTATCCATGAAAGAAAACAAGGCAAAATTGGCAGTGTTATCCACAAGGATATCGATGTGCGACAAAGGACAATTATCCTTTGGACTGGCTAGGTTTAGATCCTGATAGTCCACGCACATTCACACCTTTCCATCCTTTTTAAGGACTGGCACAATATTGGCGACCCATTCTAGGTATTGAGCAATGGCCAAGAAGCCAGCGTTGAATTGCTTTTTCACCTCTTCTTTTATCTTCAGGGACATCTCGGGCTTCATCCTCCTCAGCTTTTGCTTTACCGGGGAACACTCGAGATTCAGAGGTAATCTATGTTGTACGATGTTGGGACTCAAGCCCGGCATATCTTGATAAGACCAAGCATATATGTCTTGGTAGTCTCACAGCAGAGCTACCAATTCATCTCGGACGTTCGTGGACATGCCCATTCCAACCTTGACCTCCTTTCTTTCTTCTCCAACACCTAAGTTTACAATTTTCGTTTCTTCTTGGTGTGGCTTTCCTTCCCGGTCTTCCTGCTCGACCATTCTTTTTAGCTCTGGGGCTTGACCATTGTTTTTAGCTCCAGGGGAAGCCCCCAATCCTCATCTTCCCCTTCCCCAACTTGATTTATCAGTTGCTCAAAATCAACGTCTGGGTCCTCGGTATCATTACCTTCGCAGGACTCATTGTTGGATCTGTACCATTTAATCACAACAAAAATAAATATGTAGAAGAATAAAAATGGACGAAAGTGCAAGAGCATATGAAGAAGGATTGTGTATTTATATTTTCGTGGTAACAAAACACATGCTCAAACCGGGAGAAAACCCTAAATCCTAGGCCCAACAATAGGGTTAGAACTAACGAATTACATTGAGTTTGCCACTGAAATCATGGGTTGTTTGACGATTTGCCACTTCCCCAATTCGAACTCTGGAGGACACGGTCACACCCAATTTGGTTGCTCTAGAGGGGTTTCTTCATGTATCATGGCAACCCTTCCTTTGCACATCCACCCTACGCTGACAAAGCTTTCGTCGATGTGAAATAAGGGAACTCATTTCACTTGCAGCCCTTGCGGCTAGCCTATGCTTCTCTCTCTCCTCACGTTGGTGCGCGTAGGCTCATATCCCAGCCTGAACCTTTTGCAGTTCCCTGTGAACTCTACCAAACTCGCTACTCTATTGTCGTTCCGGCCCAAACCCATTTTGGGTTCATATCCATGCCCCAACATCACCGAGCTACCATCAACGCGGCACCAGATGGGCACGACTGTACTGGTGGAGACTCCACATAAGCATTGCTCATAACTTCCAATGCATGAAAGGACATTTCCAAGGACTCCTCTGCGGCCTCCACATAAGGCGTAGAAGAAGGACAACTCACAAGAATATATTCTTCTCCCGAGACTATAATCAATTGCCCTTCCACCATAAATTTTAACTTTTGGTGTAGTGTTGAAGGGACCATTACTTGGAAGGTAATTTGGCACATGTGGGGTCCAATTTGAATCGGGAGATTAATCTCCCCCCTTACACCCCGGCGGTTGCCGTCGAAAGCCCGCACTACCATGGAGCTCGGTCTTAGGTGTGATGCAGTAAAAGGCAGTTTGTCCAAAGTAGCCAAGGGCATGACATTGAGGGAAGAGCCATTATCAATAAGCACTTTGGCCACTATGTGGTCCAAATATTTGACGGATACGTGCAAGGCTCCATTGTGTCCCTTGCCCTCGACGAGTATTTCTTCATCGATGAATGTGAGGTAATTGTTGGCCATGATGTTGCTGATTATGCCCCCGAAACCCTCCACAGATATGTCTTATGCTATGTAGGTTTCATTCTAAATCTTGACCAATAGTGCCCGATGAGGCTTAGAGTTCATAAGCAGTCCTAACAAAGAGATCCTAGCTGGGGTTTTATTTAGTTGTTCAATTACCTTGAACTCGCTCTGTTGGATGATTCTCAGGAATTTGGTTGCTTCTTCAGCAGATATCCCCTTTTGTTGAAGTAGTCCTCTTCCTTGGCAAACCTTTTGTCGCAACCTGCCCTCCGGTGGGGGCACAAAAAGGCCTCTATTTGGGCCAAAGGTGCATCTTCCATTGAAGGAAAAGCCGTGGAGTCGCCACCAATGTTTATTCGAGGAAAACGTTGGAAAAACCAAAACGGAAAAGGTAGAAGGTCTGCGTATTTTGAAAATGAGGGTTCGGGAGTCATTTATGCACAGGGAAGGTATTCCTCATTGCTCCTATATTCCTTTGGGTTGTAGCTACTTATCCCATACTTTCCTCTACCTTGTCCTTGGCCCCATTACAACCTTAAAAGGCCTTTTGATCCTCATATGCATGTGTTTGTGGTGTGGTTGTCAATTTTAGAGTCTTGCCAAGTCTATGTGGTGTTTGTTTTCATGGGTGCTCTGAGAGTAAACAGTAGCCTAGACACTTGAGAGATAGAGTGCATATCTTATGAGGCTTCATCACTTTTCATTCTTGAGCTGATTGACTATCTTGCCATGTTTGAGATGCTTGGATGATTTTCATGACTATCTTGATTCTTTAACTCTCCACGTGTTGGATGTTGCCCATTCCTTTCATTACTTGCTGTTTAATTTACAAAAACAAACAACCCCCCCAATTCGTTACTATTTTATTACTATCTGTTATGAACATTTGGTTAACCATTGCTCGTTGGGAGACGACCTAGGATCTCTTACTAGATACTGCATTTTTAATGTTTATTTGATTCGAGTACGGCCTCGATCAGAGATCTTTTGTCTCTTTTTTTTTCATTTTTTTTTCACTCGCCTTTGGCAGATTTATTTTATTTTTTCATTGTTTCCCAATTTCATGCATGCGTTGTTTGCATTGCTCTTCCCACTGGTTTAGCTATGGTTCTTACGTGGGGTTCTTATTTTGTTTTTGTTTTTAGAAAGCAAATATGCTTTGGCTCGGAAGGGGTCGCAAAGGATAAACTAGTGTTTGGGATGTTGAAACATGGCCATGTGTCATTTGAAATCTTGACTTAGATCCTTTTGTAGTTTGGATTTTGGGACCAAACCTTAACAACACGTCCTTGATTTTTTTTTGTATCACCCTAATTTTTGCTTAGGCCGCCTTTTCAGGTTTTCAACCTACCGGGTGAAAACTTTTGATCTGCCCCTTGGTTCGCTTGTGGCTCATGCATGGTGCCTTTTATTGCCCCAGTGTAGGGCCTTGAGGTATCTATTGTTATCTTTTTTCACGACCTTGTAGCAAGGAAAAATGAAAGAAACTGTGTAGATTCTCGAAAATGAAATTTCAAGGACGAGAAACATTTAAAGGATTTTTCAATTGACAAATTAAGTCGAACGACTCTTGTTCTTGACAACTCACTTTTCTTTAAAAAAGACAAACTTTCAGGAATGATAAAATGAATCTCTGTACCTTTTTTATTTGAAACACAATCAATCAAACGTTTTTTTGTTCTTTTTTATTTGGAACTTCTTTTTTTGTTTTGAATTTTACTCGTCGTTTTACGGCACCCTCACCAAATGTGTAGAACGAGTAATTTCTGATTGAACAGTCTTGGAAGTCAAAACTTCAGAGCGCAGGTCGCTTGAGCAAACAAACCAACCGCTTACACTCACATTCTAGTGGGAGTCAAATAAGCAAAGATGTAATTGTGAGAGGATGAGAGACGAGGATGTCAAATTTATCCATATTATTAGCATTGTAACTGTGGTTTACAATAATGGCATAAACTTGAAAATCCTAATGAGTCATTAGAGACATCTAACAACAACCTTCAAATTGCCCCATGTATAGCGTCGTTTGCCAACGTCAAAATTCACAGGCAATTCTCTTCAAATTTTAGTCAGCCCACATCTATTAGACCTTGCACCTTATGTTTCAGGGTCCTACAATGCTCAATGGAATGACCCGTAACTCCTCCATGGTAAGCACATGTTGTGTTCAAGTCGTATCCTCATAAGAATGGAGGTTGAGAAACCTTGGCTGGGGTTATGACTACCATTGAATTATAGAGTAGATATGGGAGGAAGTTAGCATAAGATACCGGAATTGGGGTGAATTCTACAGGCTTTTTCGCTGGAAAATTCCCTCCCTGGTTGGTGTCTTGGTTTATGTTAAGGGAGGTGTTTGGCACTGGACGTACGACAGGCAGGCTTTGTGGTTGATTTAGGGATGACCCTTGTGGATGATTGGGTGGTGGGTAATGAGAAGGGCTAATATTGGCTGAGTATTGACATTGTTGAACTGGTGTGAAATTTGGCCATGTAGGAACGAAAATCACAACATGGGTTCATTCCTCCTTCTCATGCTCTCCATTTGCTCTATGCCTTTTATTTGTCAAAGCAGGATAATCAAATTTGCCTCTTTTCAAACCTACTTCGATCCTTTCACCGGCAAAAACTAAATCGGCAAAGCTTGAAGGCGTGTAACCCACCATCTTTTCAAAGTAGAACACTGGTAGTGTGTCAACTATCATTGTTATCATCTCCTTCTCCGTCATTGGGGGTGCTACTTGAGCTGCCATATCCCTCCACCTTTGGGCGCATCTTTTCAAAGATTCATGCTCCTTTTTGCACATGTTCTGTAGTTGCATTCTATTTTGAGCCATATCAGAATTGTACTAATACGGCCTAACAAAAGCATTCATTAGGTCCTTCCAAGAATGGACTCAGGAAGGTTCCAGATTAGTGTATCAGGTGTCGGCTGCCCCAGTAAGACTTTCTTGGAAGAAATGCATCAATAATTTTTCATCTTTCGCATATGCTCCCTTTTTCCTACAGTACACCTTTAGGTGATTCTTGGGGCAAGTTGTCCCCTTGTATTTATCGAAGTCTGGTACCTTGAACTTCAGAGGAATGACCATGTCGGGTACTAGGCACAAATCTTCCATGTCAGCAAAGGCATAATCTTCACCTCCTTCAACGGCCCTTAGCCTTTCCTCTATCTGATCCAACTTTCCATTTTCAGCCATAGCAGGAGGGACTCTTCCTACCGCAAAATACAAGGGTTGTGGTTGTGGGCAAAATCGAGGGCCCTCCAAAGTGTTTGACAAAGGTACACCACCAATTGCTTGCCCCTCTGTGGCGCATCCAATGCAAGGCTCGAAGTCGGCTAGATTGTGGTGGGGTATCTCATGTGTCTCCCCCATGGGTTGAGAGACATGTGCGTGATTAGATTGAGGTTGTCGGCTCTCAACGAGTATGGTAGTGGAGTTATTGACATTCTCATTGGGAGTGTGCGCAACATTCGGTGTTGTATAGTTCGGAGGCAAGCCATATGGTGGGAAAGCATGCGTGTTCTGAACTTGCACAAAATGGGGGTCGCCTATACTTCCCAATTCTTTGCCTTCCTGACCTACCACATCCGAGGTTAAATGATTTATTTGGTTAAGGCTAGATGGGGGAGTCGGGTCCACCTCAACAATGGCGCTGGTAGCAGCAACTGCAGCCGCATTGACTTCCATTATCCTCTTAATGCTCATCATGGCCTCCATCATTGTGGCCATTTTCTCTTTCATGGCCTGCATGTCAGCCTTCCTCCGCTCTTGCCCTTCCTCTATTTCACCCATTACTCTAGCTCTAGCATGCATTCGGTAAGGGTGCCATAAAGCGTGTTCTTTCCTTTTGATAACAATGATTACAGATCTATTTTCAAGGAAAGAATACAATGAGCAATGCAACTAATGAAAAGCATGGACGCATGGTTGAAGTATTGCAAATTTTACACAAGATATAGGGTTGAATCAATTCAGATTTTCATTAAAACAACATGGTCCATTTCATATCATCAAAGTGAAACTGGAAATTGCACATGGACGTCAACAGTCCTTAATTTTTTTGAATTGGCACAATTATGTGTGGCAGTAGACAAAGAAACGATGTAACTTGATCCATCTTTTGCCCCAACTTTCACAAGCTGGTTACTTCCATACTTGACCTTGACTTGATGAACTTTTTCTTAAAACATGTGCTTGGTTCAACCCTATAATTCAAAGAAAAGAAATTTTTGATCACCAATATAGAGATGAATGACTCGGGCATACTTACGCTATGCATGGCAAATGCAATTATGAGATTGACATGAGAGGCCCTACGAACCACCATTTTCCTAGTTAACCATGCATCAGCTACCACATTCACATGATTTTCAATCATTTTCTTTTTTTATTTAGAGAAATAGCTGTATAACCCCAACAAGGTTGGTCTATAGCCATTATCATGGTACCCAACACATGCAACTAATAATATGGTGTGACTTTCTTTTTGTTCTTTTTTTTGTTTTATTCCCCCCCCCCCCTTTTTGCATAGGAAAATGCAAGGATCATGCATTAGTGAACATGACATGTGTACAATAGAAATGGAATATATGTACTTGGCAGAACAAATGCATGCTAAATGAAAGGAGCATGATAATGCAATGACTTATGCAAATGCGCTGCACGAATACGATGCAGGAGTGATATGCCCATTACGATGCCATGAAGAGATGCATGACGTAATCAAGGAATATGCCAGAGTAAGTTTGCTATGTGCCCCCTAATTGAGGAACCTAATGGAAATGATCCAAAAGTCCACCTCTAGTCATAACTCCAAATGGTATATCATCCTCTTAGGTAATACATTGTGGCAATAGGGACTACTAGCGACAATGCATCACTAAAAGAGGAAAACTCTAGATGAGGCTTCACCGTCATCAAGCGAGTCAGCAACCCAGCATGACCACAGATTAACCTCCACTCCTTATGGCTCATGTAGACCCGGGTGTACGGCCTAATATCTCAATGTGTGTGCGAGGTGTAGGTGCCATGTCTGTGTAAAAAAAGTATTTCTAACTATGAAAGTAATAGATAGATAAACACACACCAAACACAACAACATAGCAAAGATTAGATACACATATGGACAAACAAAAGATAAAGGGGAAAAGGGAAAATAAATAAAGGAGAAGTCACGATATGTTGTTGCACACTGATCGAAAGGCTTAACTCTCTAACAGTCCCCAGTGGAGTTTCCAACTGTCGCAACATGCCATCCGGCGGGGGTGCGAAAAGGCCTCTATTTGGGCCAAGGGTGCGTCTTCCGTTGAAGGAAAATGCGTGGAGTCGCCACCAACGTTTATTTGAGGAAAACATCAAAAAAACCAAAATGGAAAAGGTTGAGGGTCTGCGTATTTTGAAAATGAGGGTTCGAGAGTCATTTACGCACAGGGAAAGTATTAGCAACCCACGCGCCCGTCACAAGGGACGACAGCCTCTAATCGAGTGTGCAAATCATGACTTCAATATTATTTATTTTCCCTTTTTATGTTTTTTTTTTTACTTTTTTGGGGTTGACAAGGGTGTTTCCCTTGCTCCTACAAATCCTCGGGTGCGATGAGGAAATCAGACCTATGTAGTTCTTTAAGACTTGAAGGTTTGTTTGTTACATTGATTTTATCTTTTTTGAAAGATTGATTTTAATTGTGGACAAAATTCGTTTAAGGCATTGGACCTTTGAAACAATCTTTTGATTTTTGAAAAGAGGAGAAAGAGTCGTTAAGGCGTTGGACCTTGAAACGATTTTCTCAAGTTTGAAAGGCGGAGAATCGTTAAGGCGTTGGACCTTGAAATGACCTCTTCATATTTTTGAAAGGGGAGAATCGTTAAGGCGTTGGACCTTGAAACGACCTCTTTATTTTTGAAAGGAGAGAATCGTTAAGGCATTGGACCTTGAAACGACCTCTTGATTTTTGAAAGGAGAGAATCATTAAGGCATTGGACCTTGAAATGACCTCTTTGTTTTTGAAAGGAGAGAATCGTTAAGGCAATGGACCTTTGAATGATCTCTTATTTTTTATTTTTTTTATGAAATGAAGAAGTTTATGAGTTGGTTTTATTTGGTTTTGGCTCATTAATCTTGAATCCCTTTTTTAAGATAACTTGCAGCGTTAATGACCGATTAAAACTTATTTTATATTGATGAAAAGAGTTTACGACACAAATGATCAGTCGAAACTTATTTAAACAATGATTAAGTGAGATTACAACACAAACGATCGGTTGAAATTCATTTAAACAGTGATTGAGTGAGATTACAACACAAATGTGAAATTCTGATACCAATGACAGATGTCGTACCGGATGTCACGACATCACGCTTCAGAACATGCAGATGATGTTTGACAGTATGAACAGATTAAACAAGTAAATAACACAAGAGAATTGTTAACCCAGTTCGGTGCAACGTCACCTACATCTGGGGGCTACCAAGCCAGGGAGGAAATCCACTAAAATAGTGTTAGTTCGAAGATCTAACAGCCACTGTTTACAACCTTCTCACCTAACCACTACCCGTGCAACCTCTACCTAAGAGCCACTCTTAGATATGAGAACCCCTCTCACTCCCTCTCAATCACTCTCCCGTGTTTACAAATAAATCAAAGACACACCAGAGATTGCTCTCTGAACAATAGAGATCAACTCTACACACTCAGGTCCAACACTTGATGTTAGGGTAACATCAAGGTGGCTCACAAAACACTCAAGTCCCAAAACTCACAAAATAACTCTTCAATCCCGGACTTGGTAGAAAACTCGTGCAGCCTTCATGTTTATATAGCACTGTGCGTATCTGGGCTGCAACAACTTGCGCTGGATAAGATCTATCATTCTCCTGAAAAATCTGCACTTAAAGATCTAAAAGATAAAGTTTGATCTTTTAGTTTTTATCTTTAATCTCTAATTCCTGAACGAACTATTCAAGTTTGTAATTCGAACTTTAATTATCTTTTAATTCGTTCCTAAAGATAGATCGCCAAATCTGTTGCTAACTGCACATTAATCTGTTAAAGATATAACAGATTTATGTGTCCAGTATTTTCGGGCAGGATGTCCTGGACATTGTATCCGACATCGTGGATCCTGCAGCTTCAATTCTTCATTTGACATTTTATCTTGCCTTGTGCATTGTGCAGCCCGATCTGATTCCTTGACATAATGTTAGACATCATGTGCAGCAACTCCAGCTTTCCTTCATTGTCTAAGTGCTTATGTTTTAACAAAATTTTAGCCAATCTTTTAAAACTCAGTAAAGCTAAGCACTAACAAAATGATCGGTTGAATTTTATTTTAACGGTGACTGAACGAGATTACGGTGTGAACGATCGATCGAAACTCGCTTTAAATAAAGAAAAAGATCATCGATGATCGAAGAAAGAGGTGAAGATGCACAAACAATAAAGAGGGACCCCTAAGGGTTCATAATCAAGTTCAAATCCTTAAAAGCAAACACTAACCAGATGAAGAATGAAGAACGATGAAGAACAACGAAGAACAAACGATGAACGGTGTAAGAATCGATCACGGATGCGATCCGAAAGCATTTCAGCCTTGTTTTCTCTTCTTTCTTCCTCTTTTCTCTTCTTTCTTCTTCTTTCTGGACCTCTGGACTTCAGGGACCCATTGCTTTAGCCTTCCCACGCCTATTTGTAGCAGAACAAGGCATTTGGGCTGAAGGTAGCTCGCCCAGACGAGCTGATAACTTCATTCTGAAGCAACTTGCTTGCCTAGGTGAGCTGGTTACTTCATCATGAAGTTATCTAGGTGGCTTAGGGGTTGAAAAATTCCCCTAAAGTGACCCTTTTGCCCTCCTTTTGAGTAATTTACACATTTCCTTCGGAAACATCGAAAAACCTTACAGAATGCATGGTAACTGGTGTTAAGCAGCTCAATTTGGCTGGCAAGAATCCAAATTTTTGCCAATGATCGTCCCCGGATGAAATTAGGGTATGACACCTTCCAAACGGGACCTCGCCATTCACCTTATCACTCTCTACCACATTCGCCTTTACTTTCCCCTTTAGGTCTTTGGATCGCACCGGTGGCTCGGGTGTTGCGAAGATCCGCTCGCTACGAGTCATGCCGCTCGTGCGAGAGATGTTTGTGACCTTAGCGGAGGATAGATCATCTTTAACATGCACGACAAATGCGTCTTTCCTTCCTTCGGGCCCTTGTGTGGCGTACCTCCATGGCACCGCCTTGTCACTTTTGTAGGGGAAAGGCACAGGCTTCTTAACTGGGACAGACTGGAAACCTTGGGGCTTTTGTGCGGCAACATCCTTAGTGAAGTGGTTCACCAATGGCTTGGGTTTGCTCGGTCTCTTATCAACTGACTGCATGCACACATCTCCTTCCCCCTTTCTTGCGCTACAAACTTCAATTAGGCCTTTTTCCATCATCCCTTGTAGCAATTCCTCCGTCATTGGGCAAGTCTCCATGTTGTGTGATGCCCCCAGATGTATCAAACTAGAATCTCCCTTGTCCCCATCAAGACAAATCATGCTCGCTTCGCATAGTGCTTCCAATATGAACCTGCTAGAGGTTAACACGTCTTCCATCCGCTTCGACCCTCGAGGTCCACACTCTTCCACCGCATTAATTGTCGAGCCTCCATGACTAGCGAGGGGAAATGAGTTTTGTGGGGGAGGCCTTTGTGGTTGAGTGGGCAACCTTGGCTGGATGGGCGCCGGAGGCCGACTAACTCGGTTGGTGTGGGATTGTGAGGGGTTTGTTGGGATTTAGGCCATATGGGAGCTGAAGTTACAACATGGGTGCCTCCCTCCTTCTTCTTGGCTTCGCCTGCTCCAAATCTCCTATTGCTTGTGCTTTTGGAAGCGGCATAATCAAACTTTCCCTTTTTCAAGCCTACTTCAATCCTCTCACCCGCAAACACCATATCTGCAAAACTAGAGGGCATATAACACACCATCTTCTCATAGTAGAACATTGCCAGTGTGTCTACTATCATTGTTATCATTTCTCTTTCCATCATAGGGAGTGCTACTTGTGTTGCCAGGTCCCTCCACCTCTAGGAATACTCTTTGAAGGACTCATGCTCCTTCTTGCTCAAATTTTGTAATTGGGTTTGCCATACCCTAATTTCGTCCAGGGACAATTGTTTGTCAATATATGAACCTTTTCTGACCAAAGTGAGGTGCTTAACACTCATCGTCACGTAATCCATAAAGTTTCGCGACGTTTTGGAAGGAAATCAGCCAAAAACACAAAAATAGGGGCCTAGTGATCAAATTGGGGGGTGTACTTAGCATCTGGGCCCATCTAGAATGTTTTGGAAGGGGGTTTACTTCAGGTGGAAGCAACCCAGCTCGCTTGGGTGAGCTGGGCGGCAACCACCTCCCTTTTTTTTTTCTAAAAGTAAATTTTCAAGGACGAGAAACATTTGAAGGGTTTTCATTTGTCAGATTAAGTCGAACGACTCTTGTTCTTGAAAACTCACTTTTCTCTCAAAAAATAAAACTTTTAAGAATGATAAAATGAGGTCACATGAGTGTCTGTACTTTTTATTTGAAACACAGTCAATCAAATGTTTTTTTTTAACTTTTTACTTTACTCTTCGTTTATGGCACCTTCACCAAACGTGGAGAATGAGCAATTTCTAATTCAACAGACTTGGGGATCAACTTAGTAGCGCAGGTGACTTGAGAAAACAAACTAACGACTTACATTCACATTCCAGTGGAAGTTAAAATAAGCAAAGATGTAATTGTGAGAGAATAAGAGACAAGGATATAAAATTTATCCATATTATTATCATTATGACTGTTGTTTACAATAATGGCATAAACTTGAAAATCCTAATGAGTCATTAGAGACATCTAACAACAACCTTCAAATTGCCCCATGCATGGTGTCGCTTGCCAACGTCAGAATTCACGAGCGATTATCCTCCTCAAATTTTAGCCAGCCCGCATCAATTAGACTTTGCACCTTATGTTTCAGGGTCATACAATGTTTAATGGAATGCCCCAGAACTCCCCCATGATAAGCACATGTCACGTTGGGGTTATATTGTCTAGGAAACAGAGGTTGAGGAGTCTTTGTTGGGCTTATGACTGCCATTGCATTATCAAGCAGATAGGGGAGCAAGTCAACATATGGCATTGGAATTGGGGTGAATTCTGCAGGCTTATTTTCTGGAAAATTCCTTCCCTGGTTGGTGTTTTGGTTCATGTTAAGGGTGGCATTTGGTATTGGATGTGCGGCAGGCGGGCTTTGTGGCTGATTTAGGGTGACCTTTGTGGTTGATTGGGTGGTGGGTAATAAGAAGGGTTGATATTGGCTGGGTAAAGACATTGTTGAGCTGGTGGGAAATTTGGCCATGTAGGAACGACAGTCACAGCATGGGTTCCTTCCTCCTTCTCATCCTCTCTATTTGCCATAGGCTTTTTATTTGTCAAAGCAAGATGATCAAATTTGCCTCTTTTCAGACCCACTTTGATTCTTTCATTGGCAAAAACTAAATCATCAAAGCTTGAAGG
The DNA here is from genome assembly GCF_000004515.6 of Glycine max. Taxonomy (NCBI): domain Eukaryota; kingdom Viridiplantae; phylum Streptophyta; class Magnoliopsida; order Fabales; family Fabaceae; genus Glycine; species Glycine max. The sequence continues at coordinate 17,969,510 of NC_038256.2, forward strand.
TGTGTAACCCACCAACTTCTCGTAGTAGAACCCTGGTAATGTGTCAACTATGATTGTTATCATCTCCCTCACCATCATTGGGGGCGCTACTTGAGCTGCTAGATCCCTCCACCTTTGGGCATATTCTTTGAAAGATTCATGCTCTTTCTTGCACATGTTTTGTAGCTGCATTCTATCTGGAGCCATATCAGAATTATACTGACACTGCCTAATGAAGGCAACCATTAGGTCCTTCCAAGAATGGACTCGGGAAGGTTCCAGATTAGTTTACTAGGTGACAGCTGCCCCAGTAAGACTTTCCTGGAAGAAATCCATCAATAATTTTTCATCCTTCGAGTATGCCCCCATTTTCCTACTGTCCATTTTCAGGTGATTCTTGGGGCAAGTAGTCCCCTTATACTTATCGAACTACGACACCTTGAACTTTAGAGGGATGACTACATCAGGCACTAGGCATAACTCTACGATGTCAGCAAAAGCATAATCTCCGCCTCCTTCAATGGCCTTGAGCCTTTCCTCTATATGATCCAACTTTCCCTTTTCCACCATAGCAGTAGGGACTCTCCCTACTACGAAATGCAAGGGTTGTGGTTGTGGGCGAAATGGAGGGTCCTCCAAAGTGTTTGGCAGGGGTACACCACCAACTGCTTGCCCCTTAGTGGCGTATCCGAGGCAAGGATTGAAGTCGGCTAGATTGTGGTGGGGTATTTCATGTGCCTCCCTCATGGGTTGAGAGACATGTGCATGATCAGATTAAGGTTGTTGGCTCTTAACAAGTATGGGGTGGAGTTATTGACATTCTCATTGGGAATGTGCACCACATAGGGTGGTGTATAGTTGGAAGGCAAGCCATATGGCGGGGAGGCATGCTTGTTCAGAGCTTGCACAAAATGGAGGGGTTGCCCGTACTTCCCAATCCTTTGCCTCCCTGACCTACCACATCCGAGGTTGGATGATTTATTAGGTTGAGGCCAGATGGGGGAGTCGAGTCCACCTCAACAACAGCGCTGGTTGCGGTAACTGCAGCTGTAGAAGCAAAGACTTTGTCTTTTGATGTTTTGATGATGATCGTGATGATTTGATGAAAATGCGCTTCTCAAGTTTAATTCAAGACAAATGAACCAAGAATACAAGATACAACATCAAGAAGATCTCCTCTGAAGGCGAGGACGTGTAGTCCCCTGAAGGTGAGGACGTGTAGCACTTTGAATGCGAGGACATGTAGTCCCCTGAAGGCTAGGACGCGTAGTCCTCTGAAGGCGAGGGCGTGTAGCCCTCTGAAAGTGAGGGCGTGTAGCCCTCTCAAGGGGAGGACGTGTAGTCCTCTAAAGGGGTGGACGTGTAGCCCTCTAAAGGCAAGGACGCGCAGTCCTCTGAAGGCGAGGACGCGTAGCCCTATAAAGGTGAGGACGCGTAGTCCTCTGAAGGCGAGGGCGTGTAGCCTTCTAAAGGGGAGGACCTGTAGTCCCCTAAAGGGGAGGATGTGTAGTCCTCTAAAGGCGAGGACGTGTAGCCCTCGTCCTCTGAAGGCGAGGGCATGTAAAACTCTGAAGGCGAGGACGTGTAGTCCTCAGAAGGTGAGGGCGTGTAGCTCGATGAAGGCAAGGGCGTTCAACCCTCTGAAGGCGAGGATGTGTAGTCCTCTGAAGGCGAAGGTGTGTAGCCTTATGAAGGCGAGGGCGTGTAGCGCTCTTAAGGCAAGGAGGTGTAGACCTATGAAGGCGAGGGCGTGCAGCCCTTTGAAGGTAAGGACGCGTAGTCTTCTGAAGGCGAGGACGTGTAGCCCTTTGAAGGTGAGGTCGTGCAACCCTCTGAAGGCGAGGATGTGTAGTCCTCTGATGGCGAGGATGTGTAGTCCCCTGATGATGAGGACGTGTAGCCCTCTAAAGGCGAGGGTGTGTAGCCCTATGAAGGCGAGGGCGTGCAGCCCTTTGAAGGTGAGGATGTGTAGTCCTCTGAAGGTGAGGACGTGTAGCCCTTTGAAGACGAGGACGTGTTGTCCTCTGAAGGCGAGGACGTGTAGCCCTCTAAAGGGGAGGACGTGTAGTCCTCTAAAGGCGAGTAAGTGTAGCCCTCATCCTCTGAAGGCGAGGACGTGTAGTCCTCTAAAGGTGAGGGCGTGTAGCCCTATGAAGGCGAGGGCGTGCAACCCTCTAAAGGTGAGGACGCGTAGTCCTCTAAAGGTGAGGACGTGTAGTCCTCTGAAGGCGAGGGCATGTAGCCATCTGAAAGCAAGGATGTGTAGTGCTCTGAAGCTGAGGGCATGTAGCCCTCTGAAGGTGAGGATGTGTAGTCCTCTGAAGGTGAGGACATGTAGCCCTTTGAAGGCGAGCACGTGCAGTCCTCTGAAGGCGAGTAAGTGTAGCCCTCGTCCTCTGAAGGCGAGGACGTGTAGTCGTCTAAAGTTGAGGGTGTGTAGCCCTATGAAGGCGAGGACATGCAACCCTCTAAAGGTGAGGAGGTGTAGTCCTCTGAAGGTGAGGACGTGTAGTCCCCTGAAGGTGAGGACGTGTAGCCCTCTGAAGGCGAGGACGTGTAGTCCTCTAAAGGTTAGGGCATGTAGCCATGTGAAGGCGAGGGCGTGCAGCCTTCTGAAGGGGAGGACGTGTAGTCCTCTGAAGGCGAGGACGTGTAGTCCCCTGAAAGTGAGGACGAGTAGTAGTCTGAAGGCGAGGGTGTGGAGCCCTTTGAAGGCGAGGGCCTGTAGCCCTCTAGAGGCAAGGACGTGTATACCTCTGATGGAGAGGGTGTGTAGGCCTAGGAAGGCGAGGGCGTTCACCCCTTTGAAGGTGAGGATGTGTAGTCCTCTAAAGGCGAGGACGTGTAGTCATCTGAAGGAGAGGGCGTGTAGCCCTATGAAGGCGAGGGCGTGCAACCCTCTGAAGGTGATGACGAGTAGTCCTCTGAAGGCGAGGACGTGTAGTCCCCTGAAGGTGAGGACGTGTAGCCCTCTGAAGGCGAGGACGTGTAGTCCTCTAAAGGTGAGGACGTGTAGTCCTCAAAAGGCGAGGACGTGTAGTCCTCTGAAGGAGAGGGCATGTAGCCATTTGAAAGCAAGGATGTGTAGTGCTCTGAAGGTGAGGGCATGTAGCCCTCTGAAGGTGAGGATGTGTAGTCCTCTAAAGGCCAAGACTTGTAGTCCTCTAAAGGTGAGGACATGTAGCCCTTTGAAGGCGAGGACGTGTAGTCCTCTGAAGGCGAGGACGTGTTGTGCTCTGAATGCGAGGACGTGTAGCCCTCTAAAGGGGAGGACGTGTAGTCCTCTATAGGCGAGGACGTGTAGCCCTTGTCCTCTAAAGGCGAGCGCGTGTAGCCCTCTAAAGCCAATGACGTGTAGACCTATGAACGTGAGGGTGTGTAGCCCTATGAAGGTGAGGACGCATAGTCCTTGAAGGCGAAGGCGTGCAGCCCTCTAAAGGGGAGGACGTGTAGTCCCCTAAAGGGGAGGACGTGTAGTCCTCTAAAGGTGAGGACATGTAGTCCTCTGAAGGTGAGGACATGTAGCCCTCTGAAGGCGAGGATGTGTAGTCCTCTAAAGGTGAGGGCGTGAAGCCCTTTGAAGCCAAGGGCGTGCAGTCCTCTAAAGGTGAGGACGTGTAGTCCTCTTAAAGCGATTAAGTGTAGCCCTCTGAAGGTGAGGACGTGTAGTCCTCTAAAGGTGAGGATGTGTAGTCCTCTGATGGATTGGACGTGTAGCCCTCTGAAGGCAATGACGTGCAGACCTCTGAAGGCGAGGGCGTCCAACCCTCTAAAGGTGACGACGTGTAGTCCTCTGAAGGCGAGGGCATGTAGCCCTATGATGGCGAGGGCATGTAGCCCTCTACAGGCAAGGACGTGTAGTCCTCTGTAGGCGAGGGCGTGTAGCCCTATGAACATGAGAACGTGTAGCCCTCTAAAGGCATGGACGTGTAGTCCTCTGAAAGTGCGGGTGTGTAGCCCGATGAAGGTTACAAAGTCCCCAACTTGGCTTTCGGTTTCGGTAGAGAATGAATCCCTAATATGACCATTCGTTTTCCTTCGAGGTAATCACGGTTCTATGCTTGTTCCTTATTAGTTTCAACTTGCCTTTGCATCTTTTCTGACTTTGGAACCGCCATTGCATGTTTTACGCTTCCTTTGAAAAACCCTAGAGCAAAGAGACTTTGTAAACATTATCTTTTCATGAAATGGGTGTTATTTTTGTGACCTTCATTGAACCCCGATCACATTGGCGTGATCGGAATTTCAAAATGATGTCCTTTTGTAAAATCCGATATGCTCTCAGCAGTTTTATGTAGTGACGTGGGTGTTTGACCCAGAGCATTGTTATTAGCTTTGTTTTTTGAAATCCATACTAAGTCTCCTTCGTTTTGGTATGGTAGAGGATTGTGTGGAATTGACGAGCAAGGACGAAAAAGAAATCTCCAAGTGACGTGACGAGGAACCCGCGGGTAGCTCACAATAGGTGAGGGGAGTTTATTATAAAATTTACCGTTTTAACACCATGGTTAGGGTCAGGGAACCTAGCTATGAGGATAATTGCTTGTCCCTGTTGCATGCTGATTTTCCTTTTATAGAAAAAGATGTTTTTAACTAATGGGATGCGATGAAATTGTTATTGATATGCATGCTGGTTTTTCAGGAAAAACTATGTTTTGACGAATGGGATGCGATATATATATATATATATTGTGATGAATGATATTGTTGTCTTTATTTGATTTGTGTTGTATGAATATCTGTGAGTGTGAATCTTAGGCATGAAAGAAATATATATGTGCGGAATGCGATTTGTTGTTGATGTCGCTATTGAGGATTTTAATTGATATGTGATGATATTGATTTGAGATGACGTTGTTAATAAAGACCATGTCAACATGAATTGTTGTTATTGTTGATGAATATGTGAATATGAAATGAGGTTGTTTTTGTTGTTGATAACGTCATTGAGACGGGATGATATTTATGTTGAGAATGACATGGAAATGGAATGTTGATTGATGTTTGAAATGCATTGGCATGTGCATGTTGTGTATGTTTGTGGGGGGCGAAGTGCACTGACTTTCCAGGGTCTTTGGCACTTGCTTTGGGCCACGTTAATACGTTGGATGTTGTGTATGTTCGTGGGGGGCGAAGTGCACTGACCTTTCAAGGTCTTTGGCACTTGCTTTGGGCCATGTTCATACGTCATATGTAGTGTATGTCATGGGGGGTAGAGTGCACTGACCTTATCGGATGGCCCAAATGTGGTTGACAAGCGTGGTTAGAGAATCTAAGCATTTCTGAGGGGATGCTTAGGCGCTTTAATTGGTCCATGGTCTTTGGAACTTACTTTTGGCCATGTTCATAGCTCATACGACACAGGAAATAGAGTAGCTATGGCAGAGTGTACTTTGTATTGAGGAGGCTTGTCACCTGGTAAGGAACTCCTCTGGGCTCCCAGGCTGATCGCCTATGGGAGGGGGGAAGTTACGTGCACAACCGGGTGGTCTCGATGAACTCTGCATGGTTCCCTAAGTGAGAGTGTCGTGTGGACACACTTAGGCTATTCCCTGAGATTTGGTTGTTGCTACGTACCACATTGCATCTGAGAGTTGAGTTAGGTTCATGCATCATTCTGTGCAGTCTTGATTGGATCCATGGATGGATGATGAGAAATTGTTGAATATGGATGATGAGTAAATGTTGAATGTGGATGATGAATAATTTGTTGGATGTGAGTGTTGAATAATGAATGTTGTGTAAGCTCATAATGTTTGCCTATGTTTTCTTGCTAATTGTGGTTATTTGGAATTGGTATTGGTTCTTTTTATAATGAACTCACCCTTGCAATTTTGTATCATGTGGTTGATACCTGTGATGATCATGAACATTGTTTGTGGGAGTAGAATGATAACAGCAGGGTGTAGGGAGTAAGATTCTTGTGAAGAGCCGCCGAGTCGACATGATGACGTTGGCATTATTTTGGGAGAGAGTTGTGTTTTGTAATCAACTCTTCCGTAGTTGGTTTTAGGTTCTATTTTGTTGAGTTGAAGATGTAAAAACTTGTATTTTAGTTATACTTATGAACAAATTTAATTTTCATTTATGTGTATGACATGTATCGAGTTATTGTTTTTATATAATTATGTATATTCACTTATGTAATGGCGTGTTGTTGGATGAATGTATGTTGTGACAAAATTACTTATATTTTCATAAGCAAAATTAAGGGAGATCTTTTCATAAATATTGAAATTATCGCATATTAGAGTATTGACATCCTCATCGAGAGTGTATGCCACATTGGGTGGTGTATAGTTGGGAGGCAAGCCATATGATGGGAAGGCATGCTTGTTTTTCGCACTAAATGAGGGCCGCTCGTACCTCCCAACTCTTTGCCTTCCAGACCTACCATATCTGAGATTGGGTGATGTCATACCCTAATTTCGTCCGGGGACCTTTGCTCGATGACGTGCGACCATTCTTTGGTCCTCGTGAGGTGCTTGGCACCCATCATTAGGCAATTTGTGAAATTCCAGGACATGCCGAAAAACCAAAAAAATATTGATGCACAATCCGTAAGTTTCCGTGACACACCGGAAATCAAATAGAAGCATCGTTGCATAATTAAGTGAGGTTCCGTAACATTCCGTAAGTCAAAAAGGGGATGATTATGTAATCCGCAAGGTTCCGTAACATTACGGAAAGAAAACAAGTATCGTTACGAAATTCGTAAGTTTCCATAACTTTACGAAAAAAGAATCACCAAAAAACAGCAGAGGGGGGTGTACTTAGTAAAAATGGGGGTGCAAATAGCACCCAGGCCCACTTGGGCCCTCTAGAATATTCCTCCAGAAGGCGGTTGCTTCTGGAGGAAGCAACCCTGCTCGCCTGGGCGAGCTGGGCGGCAACCACCTCCCCTATTTTGCTATAAATAGGGGAGGAAGGCAAGAAGGAAGGGGTTCAGCCCCTTAGGCACTTCTCTCTCTTTCGAATTTGCTTGGAAAAATTGTTTCCGTGAAGAAAATCTAAGCCGAGGCGCTTCCGAAACGTTTCCGTAACGTTTTCCGTGAGGAATCTCGCAAAGGTCAACCGTTCTTCGACGTTCTTCATTCGTTCTTCATCGTTCTTCGATCTTCAACGGGTAAGTACTTCGAACCAAGCTTTTCGATTCATTCTATGTGCCCGTAGTGGTCCACATTGTGTTTCGTGCATTTTTATTCTCGTTTTGTTTACTTTTTATACCCCCTGTTGACGTGCTTAAGCCATTTTACTTAAGTCATTTCTCGCTTAACTTAAAAATAAAATAAATTTCCACCGAACGTTTGAATTGTATTATCCATTAACTTCGGTTAAAATAAATTCCGACCGTTCGGTCGTGCCGTAACCACGTTGGAAATCAAAAAGAGGTAAAAAATAATATAATAATCAAAAAGACATCTTTTAGTAAAATAAAGCGGAAAATCAAGTGGACGTTTTCTCTTTGGGATTTCTCATTCTTAATCGAATTGATTAATAACTAAAGTGAAACTAAAGGCTAAAATCAATTCGCCTAGTCAAGCTCGTCCATAAAAAATAGGCTTTTGAAGTTTGTCATTTCATTTCCTCACTAAGTAAAATGGATCATTTTTAAGGTCCAACGCCTTAAAATGATCACCTCTTAAAGTAAAAAAGAATCACTTGATAAAAAAGAACTACGTAGGTCTGATTTTCTCATCCCAAATTGAGGAATACGTAGGAGCAAAGGGAAACACCCTTGTCGACCACAAAAAAGGGAAAAATATAAAAAGGGTATAAAAGGATATAAGGACATAAAAAGGAACGTAAAAATCAAAGTCATGTTTGCACATTCGATTAAAGGCTGCCGTCCCTTGGGGCGGACGTGTGGGGTGCTAATACCTTCCCCGTGCGTAAATACAACTCCCGAACCTTTCACTAAAAAGTTCGTAGATCGCGTCTTTTCCGGTTTTTCCGACGTTTTCCTCAAATAAACGTTGGTGGCGACTCCGCGCGTATTCCTTTCGTGGAACACGCATCCCGCGAGTCTCGCGTCGCCCTCCCGCCGAAGGGTAGGTTGCGACAGTTGGCGACTCCACTGGGGACTGTTTTTAGAGAGTTAGGCCATTTAATTTTGTGCAATGTTTTACCGTGACTTACCCCTTTGTTGGTTTCCTTTCATTATGTTCTTGTGTATATAAACTCTTTGTTGCTTTTAGTGCGTTTTAAATGTATGCATGAAGTAAATATTTATTCATTTGATGCACACAAACACCAACACTATTTGCACACACTGTGAGTGAAAAAGGGCCCTATACCCGGGTTCATGGGAGCATAAGGAGTGGAGGTGAATCTGTAATCATGCTAGGTCTCCGACTTGCTTGATTACAGTGAACCCTCATCTAGAGCTTTTCTCTTTGGAAACCTATTGTTGCTAGTAGTCCCTACTGCTACAATATGTTCTTCAAAGGGGATGATACCTCTAGAAACCATCAAGAGAGATATAACTACCTTGGGGATTATTGCTAAAAGCCTAGTTAGTTCTCTCCCTTATAGGTCCCTTAAATAGGGGCACGAAGCAAACACGCTGCGTGCCATTTTTCACACTGCCATGCATGAGTATCATATACCCTTTTGCTTATGTTCGGTAAATATTGTCATACTGTGCACATTCCCGCATTGTGTCTTTTGCATAGGCATTGCATATGGGTTCTGTCTTGATCCCTACTGTGAACAAACCAACGGAGGGTCCGTGTCGCCTTCTTAAAAACGTGCGTTGGGGCATTTCGCTACCCCTAGATGTCGTATCTAAGAAGGTGACAAATTCCCCGGACCCCCGTATTCGTAAATTGCATCTGTGTCATATGCATTTCTTCATGCATTCATCCATCCCACCCATGAGATATCGGAGTTTTGATTTGCACCAGCTTTTGTCTCACTTTAGTAAGCATGGGAACAAATCAAACCGGCAAGAGGTTCTACCAAGTCAAGGTCAAAAGCCCAGATACCACCAGCATCAAGGAATTAGGGCGGTTGATGGAACCCCTCCAAATGCAAGCCTTCCGCAAGACTTACGGAAAGATCTTAGAGTTGACCATAGCAGAGGTGTCCATAGAAGCCATTGCATCACTCACCCAATACTACGACCAGCCTTTGAGATGCTTCACATTCGGAGACTTCCAATTAGTACCAACCATTGAAGAATTTGAAGAAATTCTAGGATGTCCTCTCGGGGGAAGAAAACCATATCTTTCCTCCGGATGTCTCCCCTCTTTGAGCAGAATTGCAACTGTGGTCAAGGATTCAGCAAGAGGTTTGGACCGCATAAAACAGACTCGGAACGGCATAGCGGGCCTACCACAGAAGTACCTAGAAGACAAGGCGAGGGGTATGGCCAATCAAGGAGACTGGGTCCCGTTTATGGATGTGTTAGCTTTGCTAATTTTTGGGGTCGTCCTCTTTCCAAACGTGGATGGTTTGGTAGACCTAGCAGCAATCGACGCTTTCCTTGCCTACCACCATAGCAAGGAAAGTCCGGTGGTAGCTGTCTTGGCAGATCTGTTTGACACATTTGACCGAAGGTGCGAGAAGAGTAGCGCACGGATCATCTGTTGCTTACCCGCCCTCTGTGTTTGGTTGGTTTCGCACTTGTTCCAACAAGACACAAGACATCCATGTCCGCTCCTGAGCCATCGCTCGTGTACTGAGAAGAGGAGAATGGATTGGGACCAGCTCTTGGCCGGGATAGGAGGTAGAACAATCAGTTGGTTCCCCCGATGGAAGGAAGGAAAAGAAGGAGTCCTTTTCTCATGTGGAAGATACCCAAACATTCCGCTGGTAGGAACGAGGGGTTGTATTAATTACAATCCCACGCTCGCTATAAGACAACTAGGGTACCCCATGAGGGGAGCACCGACGGAAGAAAGCATGTCTCCTTTCCTTGTGAGGGATCTCGGCGCACAAAATTCCAAGACTATACAAAGAATCCATAAGGCATGGGGAACCCCGTTAAGGAAAGATCAAGAGCTTAGAGGCATTCGTAATGGCATCATTGGTGGGTACCACGAATGGCTGAAAGTTCGCATACGAGGTTTAGATTGGCTCGCCAAGTTAAAAGTCGTCAGCGAAGAGAATTTTGAAGCACAGGAAGAGGACGAAGAAGTCCAAGCTCTCAAAAGCGAGTTAGGAAAGGCAAAACTCGCCAAGGAGAAGTTCAAGTTGGCTGCTACACACGTTCGGAAGGAGTGTGCCGGGTTACGGGAAGAGAATGCAATTACCGCAAGAGCCCTTGAACAAGAGACCAAGAGGGCTCGCAAGGAAGAGTATGGCTGGAACAAATTTCGCGGAGCTCTATGGGGTAGCAATAATGAACTCAAGTTGCGAAGGGAAGAAAGGGACCAGTCGCGAGCACATAGCATGGTTCTGAAAGAGGAGTTGATTGCTTGTTCAAGGTCCAAAAGAAGCTTGTCTCAACGTTTATGCGAGACAGAGACCAACATGTTAGCTATCATCGCCAAGTACCAAGAAGAGTTAGGTCTAGCCACGGCCCACGAGCATAGAATCGTGGATGAGTATGCCCAAGTATACGCGGAAAAAAAGGCTAGAGGAAGGGTGATCGACTCTTTACACCAAGAGGCAACCATGTGGATGGATCGGTTTGCTCTTACCTTGAACGGGAGTCAAGAACTTCCCCGATTGTTAGCCAAGGCCAAGGCGATGGCAGACACCTACTCCGCCCCCGAAGAGATTCATGGGCTTCTCGGCTATTGTCAGCATATGATAGACTTAATGGCCCACATAATTAGAAATCGTTAGGAAACTTGTATGGTCTCTCCGACCTTGACTAGATATGACTTCCTTTTTGAAATAAAATGAGTTGGTCCCATGTTTCTACTCCAAAAAGCTTGTGCAAATCAAATCACTCCTACATCTCATCTCTAGCATGCATTTTCTTTCTTTACCCACTCCTCACGTTTGGTTTTTTAGGGAAAAACACCATAACTAAACGTGCCGCAAGGGATCCCTATCGCACCAGATCCAAATCTAGAACGATGGGTGATCAAGAGGAGACGCAGGAACAGATGAAAGCCGACATGTCGGCTCTGAAAGAACAAATGGCCTCCATGATGGAGGCCATGTTAGGTATGAAGCAGCTCATGGAGAAGAACGCGGCCACTGCCGCCGCTGTCAGTTCGGCTGCCGAAGCAGACCCGACTCTCTTGGCAACTACGCACCATCCTCCCTCAAACATAGTAGGACGGGGAAGGGACACACTGGGGCACGATGGCAGCCCTCACCTGGGATACAACCGAGCGGCTTACCCTTATGGATTGCCGCCCAACTATTCACCACCCATCTTGCAAGAAGATGCGGGCCACATTGCTTCTCCCGTCCATGAAAAAGAGCCTCCTCAGCAGCCCGACGAAGTCCATAAAGACCCTCAAGATTATGCTCGGAGGGATGTCGAGTTTTATCCCCCGATCCCCGAAGGGCCGGCACCAGGCACGTTGCCTCAACCCAACATCGCAGCATCGCCAATAGTTTTGTCTATGGAAGGGCCGCCCCCGGCAACTGAAGAAAGGAGGAAGCTCGATCTCCTTGAGGAAAGATTGAGGGCTGTGGAAGGATTTGGGGACTATCCGTTTGCAGACATGACGGATCTTTGCTTAGTACCCGATGTTGTTATTCCCCCGAAGTTCAAAGTGCCGGACTTCGACAAGTATAAAGGGACGACTTGTCCCAAAAACCATCTCAAAATGTACTGCCGTAAGATGGGCGCCCATTCTAAAGATGAAAAGCTGTTGATACACTTCTTTCAGGATAGCTTGGCCGGAGCTGCGGTAGTGTGGTACACTAATTTGGAAGCGTCCCGTATCCGTACTTGGAAGGATCTGATTACCGCCTTCCTAAGGCAGTATCAGTACAATTCTGATATGGCTCCTGACCGTACTCAACTGCAGAATATGTTCAAGAAAGAGGGTGAAACCTTTAAAGAATATGCGCAGCGATGGAGGGATTTGGCGGCACAAGTAGCTCCTCCCATGGTTGAGAGAGAGATGATCACCATGATGGTAGACACTCTGCCAGTGTTCTACTATGAGAAGCTAGTGGGTTACATGCCGTCCAGCTTTGCGGATCTGGTGTTTGCCGGGGAAAGAATCGAGGTTGGATTGAAGAGAGGAAAGTTTGATTACGTTTCCTCCACAAACGTGAATGCCAAAAGAATCGGGGCGACAGGGGCAAAAAGGAAAGAAGGAGATGCCCATGCCGTCTCTTCAACACCCGCGTGGGTCAAACCCCAGCAAACACCTCATGGTACCCATCAGTACGCGCAACATCACCCAAGCTTCTCGGCTCATGCGGGGAACGCCTCTAGTTCAACACCCGTGCAGCCTAAGGCACCCACCCAGAGGGAAGCTCCCCAACTTCCAACTCCGAACACGGCTCGACCGGCCGGTAATTCCAACACGACAAGGAACTTCCCTCCGAGGCCATTGCCGGAATTCACCCCGCTCCCAATGACGTACGAAGATCTTCTACCATCCCTCATCGCCAATCATTTGGCCGTGGTAACTCCCGGAAGGGTCCTCGAACCCCCTTTCCCGAAGTGGTATGACCCTAATGCAACTCGCAAGTACCATGGGGGTGTCCCGGGGCATTCCGTCGAAAAATGCTTGGCCCTTAAATACAAGGTCCAACATTTAATGGATGCCGGATGGCTGACTTTCCAAGAGGATCGGCCCAATGTGAGGACCAACCCGCTCGCCAATCATGGAGGGGGAGCAGTTAATGCAGTTGAATCCGATAGGCCCCACAGGTCTAAACCTTTAAGAGATGTGGCAACCCCTAGGAGGTTTATCTTTGAGGCCCTACAAAAGGGAGGTGTAATTCCCCATAGTGGGTGTAAGGAGGATTCCTGTCTGCTACATTCCGGCGAGATGCATGACATGGAGACGTGTTTGGAAGTAGAGGAATTGTTACAGCAAATGATAGACCAAGGTCGACTAGAAGTCGGCATTGAAGGAAAAGAAGAGCAGCATATATGCATGCAATCTACGGAGGGGAGCGGTGTTGCGAAGCCCAAACCCTTGGTGATATACTTCACTAAAAGTGCAGCCTCGCAAAAGCCCGGACACCCCTTAATGGCCAAACCTGTTCCTTTCCCGTATCAAAATAGTCACGCGGTCCCGTGGAGATATACACCTCCGGGGAAGAAGGAAGAAGAAGTCACTGACGTCAGTTCGCTGTCAGCTAAAGTAACAAATATCACGGGGCTGAGTGGTGTGACCCGTAGTGGTCGTGTGTTCGCACCTCCGGACCTACCAGTCCAACCCGCCGACGTCAAAGGAAAAGGAAAAGTGGTGGAGGAACAAGATGGCGAAGCACCCCACGCTTCGAATAAAGATATTCCAGCAAAGGGGCCCCCAGAGAAAAAGGATGGTAGAAAGGAGGTGTCGCTAGAGGAAGCCAGCGAGTTCCTTCGCATAATTCAGCAGAGCGAATTCAAGGTTATCGAACAGCTCAACAAAACCTCGGCTAGGGTCTCGCTGCTGGAGTTACTTATGAGCTCCGAGCCTCATCGGGCTCTGCTAGTAAAAGTGCTGAACGAGGCTCACGTGGCCCAAGATATCTCGGTAGAAGGTTTCGGAGGGCTGGTCAACAATATCACTGCCAACAACTATCTTGCCTTCGCCGAAGAAGAAATCCCCGCCGAGGGGAGAGGGCATAATAAGGCTTTACACGTGTCAGTTAAGTGTATGGACCATATCGTAGCCAAGGTACTCATCGATAATGGTTCCAGTTTAAACGTGATGCCTAAGAGCACTTTGGAGAAGTTACCATTCAATGTTTCCCACTTAAAACCAAGTTCAATGGTGGTTCGGGCCTTCGACGGCACTCGCCGAGAGGTTAGGGGAGAGATCGATCTCCAAGTACAAATAGGCCCTCACACCTGTCAAGTCACCTTCCAAATAATGGATATTAACCCCCCCTACAGCTGCCTGTTGGGGCGCCCGTGGATCCACTCAGTGGGAGTCGTGCCGTCTACGCTCCACCAAAAGCTGAAATTCGTAGTGGAGGGGCACTTGGTCATCGTGTCAGGCGAGGAAGATATCTTGGTAAGCTGCCCATCCTCCATGCCTTATGTGGAAGCCGCAGAAGAATCGTTAGAAACTGCTTTCCAGTCTTTTGAGGTGGTCAGCATTTCCTCCGTGGACTCCCTCTTTGGGCAACCTTGTCTGTCCGATGCAGCGGTAATGATGGCCCGAGTTATGTTGGGGAACGGTTTTGAACCCGGGATGGGTTTAGGAAAAAACAACGGCGGCATAACTAGCCTGATAAATACTCAAGGAAATCGTGGGAAGTATGGTTTAGGCTATAAGCCCACTCAGGCAGACATGAAAAGAAGCATTGCGGGAAGGAAGAACAATGGTCAAAATTCGCGTTGGAGACAAGAAGGTGAAGGAAGCCCGCCCTGCCACATAAGTAGAAGCTTTATAAGTGCGGGTTCGGGAGACAAAGGTCAAGCGTTCGCGATATGCGAAGATGATATTCCGAGTACTTTGGATTTGGTACGACCATGCTCTCCTGATTTCCAGCTGGGAAATTGGCGAGTGGAGGAACGCCCCGGCATTTACGCAACAAGCATAATGTAAACCTTTACGGTTTTAAAAAGCTCTATAGTTGGGCCTAGGCTTTAGAGTTTTCATTTTGTTAAGGCTTTGTGTCTTTTGTTTTTGAATTTATAATACAAGGATCTTTCTTCATCTGTTCCTGGTCTCTACCCATTCTCATTCATTTGCATGTTTACTTCTTTTTCTAAAACGGCAGATTCGATGACGAGTCCCCCGAAGGTACTAATACCTGGGACCCGTCTATCAACTTCGAGCAAGAAATGAATCAAACGGAAGATGAAGGAGATGAGGATGTGGGACTTCCTTCGGAACTAGAAAGAATGGTCGCCCATGAGGACCAAGAAATGGGGCCTCATCAAGAAGAAACAGAGCTAGTAGACTTAGGATTTGGCAGTGGAAAGAGGGAAGTAAAGATAGGTACAGGCATTACCGCACCTATCCGTGAAGAATTAATAATCCTGCTAAAAGACTACCAAGACATCTTTGCTTGGTCATACCAAGATATGCCCGGTTTGAGTTCTGACATTGTGCAGCACCGATTACCTCTAAATCCCGGGTGTTCCCCGGTAAAACAGAAATTGAGGAGGATGAAGCCCGAAACATCCTTGAAGATAAAAGAAGAAGTGAAGAAGCAATTTGACACTGGATTTCTGGCCGTCGCTCGGTACCCAGAATGGGTTGCCAACATCGTACCAGTTCCTAAAAAAGATGGGAAAGTACGAATGTGTGTAGATTATCGGGACCTGAATCGGGCCAGTCCCAAGGACAATTTTCCTTTACCACACATCGATATCCTCGTAGATAACACGGCCAATTTCGCTTTATTTTCCTTCATGGACGGTTTCTCTGGTTACAATCAGATAAAGATGGCGCCCGAGGATATGGAAAAGACTACTTTCGTCACCCTGTGGGGAACGTTCTGTTACAAGGTGATGTCCTTTGGACTCAAGAATGCCGGGGCAACTTATCAACGGGCCATGGTAGCTTTGTTCCATGATATGATGCATCAAGAGATCGAGGTCTACGTGGACGACATAATTGCTAAATCTAAATCTGAGGAAGAACACCTTGTCAACCTGCGGAAGTTGTTCGAAAGGCTTAAGAAATATCAATTAAGGTTGAACCCCGCTAAGTGTACCTTTGGGGTCAAATCAGGGAAATTGCTTGGTTTCGTTGTAAGCCAGAAAGGGATAGAGGTAGACCCCGAAAAAGTGAAGGCTATCCTTGAGATGCCGGAACCCCGTACAGAGAGGCAAGTCCGAGGGTTCCTGGGGCGCCTGAATTATATTGCCAGATTCATATCGCAGCTCACCGCCATTTGTGAGCCGTTGTTTAAACTCTTGCGCAAAAACCAAACTGATCGGTGGAATGAGGATTGCCAAGAGGCTTTTGGAAGGATCAAAAAGTGCTTAATGAGTCCTCCCGTGCTTATGCCACCAGTACCGGGAAGGCCTCTCATTTTGTACATGACAATCTTGGACGAATCAATGGGGTGTATGCTGGGGCAACATGACGAATCTGGGAAGAAAGAGCGCGCTGTTTACTACCTAAGTAAGAAGTTCACGACCTGTGAGATGAATTACTCCTTGCTCGAAAGAACGTGTTGTGCTTTAGTATGGGCGTCCCATCGCTTAAGGCAGTACATGCTGAGCCATACTACCTGGTTGATATCCAAAATGGACCCGGTCAAGTACATCTTTGAAAAGCCAGCTCTCACAGGACGAATCGCCCGGTGGCAAGTCTTGCTATCTGAGTTTGATATAGTCTACGTCACCCAAAAGGCGATAAAAGGAAGCGCTTTGGCAGATTATTTGGCTCAACAGCCTCTTAACGACTACCAGCCCATGCATCCGGAATTCCCGGATGAGGACATCATGGCCTTGTTCGAGGAAAAGTTGGACGAAGATCGGGACAAATGGACTGTATGGTTTGACGGAGCGTCAAACATTCTAGGTCATGGCGTTGGGGCAGTGTTGATCTCTCCGGACAATCAATGTGTACCTTTCACAGCCAGGCTAGGATTCGACTGCACCAACAACATGGCCGAATATGAAGCATGTGCCCTAGCAGTCCAGGCAGCAATTGACTCCAATGTCAAACTACTCAAGGTGTACGGCGACTCAGCGTTGGTAATCCATCAGCTGAGAGGGGAATGGGAAACTAGAGATCCCAAGCTGATACCCTACAAAGCCTACATCAAGGAATTGGCTAAGACTTTCGATGAGATCTCCTTCCATCATGTTCCCCGCGAGGAAAATCAAATGGCGGATGCACTTGCTACGTTGGCATCTATGTTCCAGCTAACACCGCACGGGGACCTACCCTACATTGAATTTCAGTGTCGTGGCAAACTCGCACATTGTTGCCAAGTGGAAGAGGAACGGGACGGAAAGCCTTGGTATTACGACATCAAGCGATATGTCGTAAGCAAAGAATACCCGCCAGAGATTGCCGACAACGATAAAAGGACATTGAGGAGGTTGGCAGCCAGTTTCTTCATGAGCGGAGGCACACTGTATAAGAGAAATCACGACATGACACTCCTGCGATGTGTGGATGCCAAGGAGGCAAATCACATGATCGAGGAAGTCCATGAGGGCTCGTTTGGAACGCACGCCAACGGGCATGCTATGGCCAGGAAGATCTTAAGAGCAGGTTATTACTGGCTTACCATGGAAAGTGATTGTTGTGTCCATGTGAGGAAGTGCCACAAATGTCAAGCATTCGCGGATAATGTCAATGCCCCACCGCATCCCCTGAATGTCATGTCCGCCCCTTGGCCTTTCTCCATGTGGGGAATAGATGTCATCGGGGCCATTGAGCCCAAGGCCTCGAATGGTCATCGCTTCATCCTCGTAGCAATAGATTATTTCACCAAGTGGGTCGAGGTGGCTTCATATACCAATGTCACGAGGAATGTGGTGGTCAGGTTCATTAAGAAGGAGATCATCTGCCGATATGGTTTGCCAAGGAAGATTATCACGGACAACGGCACCAACCTGAATAACAAGATGATGGGGGAAATGTGCGAGGAGTTTAAAATCCAGCATCACAATTCCACACCCTACCGGCCAAAGATGAATGGAGCCGTGGAAGCAGCCAATAAGAATATCAAAAAGATTATCCAAAAGATGACCGTGTCATACAAGGATTGGCACGAGATGCTCCCATTCGCGTTACACGGTTACCGGACTTCAGTGCGAACGTCAACTGGGGCATCGCCGTTCTCATTGGTATATGGGATGGAGGCGGTGTTACCATTTGAGGTAGAAATCCCGTCATTAAGGATCTTGGCAGAATCCGGATTAAAGGAATCAGAGTGGGCTCAAACACGCTACGATCAGCTCAACCTCATTGAGGGTAAGCGCTTAACGGCCATGAGTCATGGGCGCTTGTACCAGCAAAGAATGAAGAGCGCGTTCGACAAGAAAGTACGCTTACGCAAGTTCCATGAGGGAGACCTTGTGCTAAAGAAAATGTCCCATGCTGTCAAGGACCACCGAGGGAAATGGGCCCCGAACTACGAAGGGCCTTTTGTTGTGAAGAGGGCTTTCTCCGGAGGAGCCCTGATGCTTACCAACATGGATGGCGAAGAGCTACCTTCACCCGTGAACTCTGATGTCGTCAAACAATATTATGCTTAGAAGCTGGGGCAATTAAGGATGTCGCTGCATGTTCTCTATCTTTATGCGTTTTCTAGTTTTCCCCCAGGGATTTCCGGTCCGTTGTATCTCTTGTTACGATCTTTCAAAGAAATGAACATGGATTTGAGGCTTTTAGTCCTCACGTTAGTTTCACACCTTGCGTTAATTTGTGATCGCCTGAGCCCTTCCGCTCAGTTCATGGGGTCCCCCAAGCGCTTAATTAGAATTGAACCTGAACCAACTTTCCCTAAATTTTCTGCGTTTGAAAACATTCATGCATACGCATACGCATACGCATGTATATTGTTGTGGTAAAATAGGGGCAGGATCACCTTGGGCTACCTTTTGGAGTGAAGACAAAACATGAACGGCAGAAACCAATCAAGGTAGGGTAATGATGCGGCCAAGATTGGCCATACCTGGTTGTTTATTACTTGCAGGTACTTAAGGATGAACGCAAGCGGGGATGGGGTCACGACCGACCGATCGTTGCTCTTCTCTGTGCGAAACAAGCAGGGAATGTCGCTGCAAGGCAGCCCCGTATCCTTTGTATTTTGCAGCTTTCTTTTACTATTTGTTTGTTTTAAAAAGGAAAAGAGTAATAATAAAATAAGTAATCAACGCCTAATTCTAACCTAAGTAAGTTCAAGTTAGGCAAAATGCTAATCCATGAGAAGGGAGGGGACATGGTTAATGTTCCCCTCAAAAAAAAAAAAAAAAAAAGTGCAGGTTAGCTCGCCTGGGCGAGCCACCCCTGCACCAAATTATAAAAATGACGAAAGGGGGGGCGTTTTTACATTCAAAAACTTCTTTTCCCCCCTTTCAAAAGCCATACCCACGGGATTGACGAATTCGCATTTTTTGATTCCGTTTTGCGCTTTTGTTCATCACCAATAAGTAAGTATTCCATCCCTAAGCTTTCTAGCTTTTCATTGGTATATTTTGATCTCCTTTTGGTGCTCTAAATTGTGGGAGTGTGCTCAAATATATGGGGCAATTTTGATTTGTTTTCTTGCTTGATTAGGTTGAATTAGGGGTTGGTATGAGATGGCCCTAGGCCTATAATGCATTTTGAAACAATAGGACATGCCACATTGTCCCCGTTCTCTTGCTATTGATGCCTAAACGCGCGCCCACCAAGTGTTCGGTGAAATGCCTCAATGGCATTAGCGTGTGACTTTTGTAAGGAGACAACCCATGGGGTATTTTGGTTTGCGCATATTTTCTTTTTTTTGGAATATGTATTCATTCCCGAAAAAGGCTAGAGTAATTGCCCCACATATATCCTAGTCCTAGAAACTGAAATTTTATGCAAAAAGAGCACAAAAGGAGGTGCATATTGGGTAAAGTTACCCTTTTTTGGCCAGCAATCAGCTGTGGGCCACGCTACAATATTTTCCCTATGCCTAGATGGTTAGGAATTTTGCTCATCATAAATGTGTAGGTTTAGAATAGGTAGCAAAATACCTTTGGCAATTTACACTTTGGGTATGATAGCAAAATACTTGGATGTATGTACATATAATTTTTGGTAGTCAAAATGTCTCACAAAAAAATATACATAAATATGTTGCATGTTATGTAAAGAAGATACATTACCAAAAAATGTATACCTTTTAATTTGAATACAATTTTAGTCAGCAAAGGAAAATATACTTGAATTTGCATGCGACTTTAGGTAGCAAAAACTTGAAAAGAGCATAAAATATAGCACCTTATTGTGTAGATAGTCAAGATTCATCATGAAGTTTGTGTATGTATAGGTATTAGAAATACCAAGATGTGCACATGTGCAATTTTTGGTACCCCAAAATGCTTTGAGTATGCATGTATGTGAATTTAGCCAAGGAGATGTGTGTGATGTATGTAACAAATACGCCTTGGAAGTACGTGTAAATAATCTAGGTAACGAAGCTGCCTTGATTGTATATGGGTGCATTTTTTTCGGTTAATAGAATGTCTTGTGCAAGAGAACGTTTGTAAGGAAATATGCGCATAAGCTTGCTCTAAATTTACATTGATGTTTGTATTTATGGGAGGAGGTTATATGCCATTTTTGCTTTAAGAGTAACGTCCCACTGGTAAAACTAACTTTCCAAATGTTTTCCTTCGCAGGAATGGCCCTGAGGAAGCTTGCCTCAAAGAGGTCCAGGAAGGACAAGGCGGCCGAAGGAACTAGTTCCGCCCCGGAGTACGACAGTCACCGCTTTAGGAGCGTTGTACACCAGCAGCGCTTCGAAGCCATCAAGGGATGGTCGTTTCTCCGGGAGCGACGCGTCCAGCTCAGGGACGACGAGTATACTGATTTCCAGGAGGAAATAGGGCGCCGGCGGTGGGCACCACTGGTTACTCCCATGGCCAAGTTTGATCCAGAAATAGTCCTTGAGTTTTATGCCAATGCTTGGCCAACAGAGGAGGGCGTGCGTGACATGAGATCCTGGGTTAGGGGTCAGTGGATCCCGTTCGATGCCGACGCTATCAGCCAGCTCCTGGGATATCCGATGGTATTGGAAGAGGGTCAGGAATGCGAGTATGGCCAGAGGAGGAACCGGTCTGATGGGTTCGATGAGGAGGCCATCGCCCAGTTGCTATGTATACCGGGGCAGGATTTTGCCCGGACTGCTGCCGGAAGACGGGTGCGGATCATGCGCACCAACATGACCACCCTGACTCAGATATGGATGACTCTGCTGCTCAGCAACATCCTGCCCACCGATCATAATTCCGACCTCCCCATGCCGAAGTGCCAGCTGGTGTACGCCATCCTGACACGGATGAGCATCCATGTGGCTCAGTTGATCGCTGATGCCATCTATATTTTTGCAGGTATGGCGCCCACTAGGCACCCTTTGGACCCAGATAAGTCCAACAGGGCCCTGGGATTCCCCGCACTGATCACAGGACTCTGCCAGTCGTTCGGAGTCCCCGTTGCACCTACCAAGGTGATTCGGCCGCCCATCACCCGGGTTTTTATTGAGAAGTACTATACCCAGAGACAGGGTCAGGGTGATGCTCCACAGGCCGCAGGCGCGCCCCCACCACCTCATCAGGCTGGCCAGGCTGGGGCATTTGACATGGAGCAGTATTTACGGCATTTGGTTCGCCAGCAGGCAGCCAACCACCGAGCACATGTACGGACCCATGACTGTCTGTACCAGATGAGCCTTAGCATGCAGAGCCAGGGCTTCGCTTCTTTTTCATGCCCTACTCCAGACCAGTTCAGGGCAGAGGTAGCATGGCCCGGAGATTGGCCCGAGGCCCAAGCAGGAGAGGCACCCCCAGAAGCTCCCGGCGATGGAGAAGAAGCCCACGAGGATGAGGAGATGGCCGATTTGCTTGACTTCTTGGGAGGGAGTGGAGATACGTGACTGGGAGATCCCCAGATTCATGTTTTCTTTCATATTTCTTTTGTCATTTTTATTCTATGTTATTGTTTTGACTTGAGAGACTAACGTTTGTTTTTGTTGTTTCGATTGTCATTTGTACAGCGCATACATTTTTGTTTAGATTGTTGCGTTAGTATTTATATATCACTACTATCAATGATGTTTGAAATTCTGGAACCGTGTAGAGTTCTTCGTTTAGGGACATCGTCCAAAAGTATATATGTAAAATAAACAAAAAAAATCATGATAAAAATAAAAATAGAAAAGAAAAGAAAATGAAATGGAAAAGAGAACAAAAGGGAAAGAAGAGGGCAAGTAAAGAAAAAGAGAGCAAATAAGAAAAAAGAAGAGGGCAAGTAAAGAAAAAGAGAGCAAATAAGAAAAAAGAAGAAGGCAAGTAAGGAAAAAGGTGGAAAAAGAGAAAATAAGTTGTCTAGCTAAAAAACGACATGCTTTTGAAAAGAGACGATTTCCAACTTTTCTTTGAAAAAATTCATTGATCATAACCAATTTTTGGAAAATGTGTCTACACCTGAAGGGTGAATACTGTGAAATTTCCCCGGACGCCCGAAATGGACTTGGAGGAATGCACAAATTGATAAAAGAACATATTTTGGAAACATTGGGTTGATTAAAATAGAGGAAATGAATCCTGAGCCCTAGCATCACATGACCATAAAAATTTGACACTTGAGTGTCCGCATAGGTGCATGCATGACCAGTTTTGCATAAAGTTTCCAAATCATCATTTTTGCATTTGTGTCATGGAAATAATGTGAGGCATCCCTTTTATCCTTGAGCCAAACCAAACCCCGACATGTATCATGTCTAGCCATTCTACAAACCTTGAGCCAAAATCCTGACTCACCATAATCCTTACCCTCGGAAGCAAAAAGGAAGAGAAGGAAAATTCCCAATCAAAGAGTGGGAGAAAGCAAAAAGAAAAGAAAGGAAATTCCCAATCAAAGAATGGGAGAAAGAAAAAAAAAGAAGAAGAAGAAAAGAAGGAAAGAAAGCTCCTGATCAAGGATCGAAAGAAAACAGAAGAAATGTGCAGAGAGGTCTTTGGACCGGACAATATCTGAACAATACAGAATTGTCACCAAATGAACAAAAAAGGAAGGAAAGGAAACCACGACCTAAAATGGTCTTCTCCCTTTAATTACCAACCAAAATCCCGTGCGCTAGCGACCTTTTTTTCTCGCCCCGCACTAAACAAAAAAAAAAAAAAACAGAAAAAGAAAAAGCCAGGAAAATCAAAAG